>NW_003553302.1:0-1868 GCF_000090795.2 Amphimedon queenslandica | reverse complement strand
ATACACTTTGTTTGACAGTAGTGTGGAGACACTAAGGGAGAGAGAGAGGAAGAGGGAGAGAGAAAGAAAGAGCGAGGAAGTTCAATTCTAGCATAATTGTATATACAAAACTAACCTCTTTAAATCTTTTTTGTAAATTGATTCGTAACAAATTGGACACTTTCTCCATTTCTTCTCACTCTACAAAAATATAAAAAAACAAATAGATTATAAAATTAAAAAAAACAGCTAGATTATAATTATTACCAGTGATAGATAATGGAGTATGCAAGGGAAGCAATAGACGTGTCCACAGCGAGTCATCTTAGCTAAAGGAGAAGAGAGAAGAAATAAAATGAAGAAGACATTATGTATTAAGACTTACCGGCAGTAGGAGGATGAAGACAGATAGGACATGATGGTATATCAGAACAAAAGAGCCTCTACAATACATAATAAGGAGATATAGCAATCATACAGTAATCAATGATAATAATAATAATACAGTAATGTAGTAATGTATGTGCATATTACAAATGTACACTAAAATCAATATGTACATGTATGAACAGGTGTACATGTATATACATGTAGGTATGGCATTAATAGTGCTGTCATTCTTACCACTTGTTCAATGGTGTCCCATTCAACAAGTAGATCAGGATCATAAGTATACTGACTGTAGTCAACTGTGTCCTCTCTAACTATGAACTGGCAGCTAGAGAGAGAGAGAGAGAGAGAGAGAGAGAGAGAGGGGCAGAGAAATCAGAATACATAAAAAAGAGCAACAAAAGTCTTCTCTTACTTCGCTTGCAAGAATTGTTCTTTATTATAATGAGATGGTCTCCTGTGCCTCCCTCGGCCGTGAGTATCTACAGAATAGTCCCCACCCCCAGCCACACCCCTTTCTCTCGGTGTTAGTGTGAAATTCAATAAATGATTAAGCGAAATGGGGCTAGACTTTTTCTTGTCGCCACCCAGTGAAATCTGTTCATGAGAAAAAAGAATGCATGCTCACAACATGTGAAGAATTATAATTAAATATTCATAGCTACCACACCCATTTGTGCTACATAATGATATTCACGAGTATGCATTCTTAACAATTAAACGTATTTAAAGTTGTCCCAGGCATCACTTAATCATATTCACAAGTCTATTGAGTAGTAAACAATTAGAGCATCTTAATTTCACACGATCAGTTGATCCGTTAACAGTGTTAGGGTGTCAAATACAGTCACACACACCTCTCTCTTATTAATGTTATACTTGCTTATTTTCAAAACAAAGAAGGCAATTCCTATTCATCAATTACATAAAACGACAATTGTACATGCATTATACAAGGCTCAAAAAAGTTTCATGTAAAGCCGTAAAATTTTAGTTCTTCAAATGCTTAAAATAATAAGTACTACATCAGTCTACATGCACTGATGTATCATAGAATCTTTTTTAATCTTTACCTCTTTCTCTAATCCGGTAACATCGTCACCATAATCCCTTGACAGCTGTGGTCTTCTCTGATTAGACGGTCTACAATCCCCTCCTCCTCCACTACCACCTGTCCTGTTGGCATGCTTGTTCTTCTGTCTGCTCCCTTTATGCAAGGGGCCATTGTTGACTGAGAATGAAGAAAGAGGAGGGTGACCCCTGTCATCCCATACCCTAGCCTTAGCTCCTACAAATTAATGCCCAATGTAATATTAATAATCATTATTATTTATTATTGATTTTTATTTCTACTGTACGTTAATTTAAAACTACATATACATGTAGAAATATATCTATGTAATTACATGTACATGTACATGTACACTCATTGTGTTACAGCATAAAATCAAACTAGCATTAGTCTCTTGTAATCTTGTGCTTAGTAGACCCAACAAAAA
>NW_003553301.1:0-1868 GCF_000090795.2 Amphimedon queenslandica | reverse complement strand
TCTCTTACTTCACTAGCATGTTCTCCCTAAGAATAATCCCTGACCTTTGATATTTATTCTGTTATTTAATGACTATGTGTATTGTTTTAGGATTCAGAGGTATTCAGTTATTCCTCTCTCTCCTAACTCTGGTCTGATTGGTTGGGTCCCTCACTG
Organism: Amphimedon queenslandica; assembly: GCF_000090795.2. NCBI lineage: Eukaryota > Metazoa > Porifera > Demospongiae > Haplosclerida > Niphatidae > Amphimedon > Amphimedon queenslandica. Next base: position 1,712 of record NW_003553301.1, on the reverse strand, counting down.
TGACACTATCCATGCTCTGATAAGAGACTATAGAGACAAGAAGAAGATTATGCTCAACATTGAGCACCGCCTCATGCTACAAGTTAGTGTCAAGTGTCACACTAATACTGCCTTTATACTAGTTTCTTTAATTGAGCCAGCCCTGTTTAAAGTGGGCCAGCACAGTTTCATTTGATAGTGTAAACAGTAACCAAACTGAGCTGAAGTGAGCTGGGCCAAACCAGGCCAGCATGGTTAGTACAGCAGGGCCAGCTTAGCCTGGTTCAGCATGGTTTGGTCCACTTCTGTAGTACATGCAGTATTAGGCTACAATTAGGTTTGCATTAGGTGAAACAAGGAAAAGTACATGGGCAATCTGACCTTTTGATGCAAAAACGCTTTGAAGTTGAGACAAATTTTAATGTTGCATTCATTTGTGTTACGTTTTATGGCGAGCGTAAACCACGCTTTAGTTACTATGCTTTCTAAATTATTGAAATTTAAACAAGTTATCCTACATGTGCAGTATCCAAACTATTAATGTATTTTGCTAGTCTTCTGTGTACTCTGAAAGTTAGCTGTGTTGGTATACTTTCATGTGGTTATTGTATGGTGTTTATATTATAAATTTATTGGGTTCTTTTTCTATAGACATCATCTGATTACGATCACCTCATGTTAATGCAGAAAGTTGAAGTCTTTGAACAAGCCATTAACAGTACTACTGGTGACGATTTGGCTAAAGTATTGTGGCTCAAGAGCCCCAGCTCTGAGGTATGTCACTTTACCTCAATCATTATAATAGGGATAATATTACATATAGTTAATATCCTATTCGCCCTGAAATGCACACACAAAATATATACAATAAATACATTAGGAGAATAGGAAAAATAATAGTAAGAACAGCAGCCAGCAATAAGCACTCGTGTTTTGCGAATAGCTGATAGTAACTAAGCCCCACCTATTACCAACCCTCCCAGCTCATGGATATTAACAGCATTTAACCATATCGCTTAAACTTCAAATGTATAAAATGTACATGTACATGTATATACATTCATATGTACATGTATGCATGTACGTGTACATTACATTAACCATTAAGGTTTTAAGCAAAACTAAACTAAACTAAAAGGAAGATGCATTACAAAAACCAAAACTAACTAAAACTATAGAGATTCTAATTCTTAACCTAAGACTAAAAATTATAAATTTTATTATTCTTCTTTGCTAATGTACACACTTGTAGGTTTGGTTTGATAGACGTACCAATTACACACGCTCATTGGCTGTAATGTCAATGGTTGGTTATGTACTGGGACTGGGTGACAGGTCAGTCTATCATATACACACATACAGTCTACTTGTATTCATGTGCATGTGTATTAATGAATATACATGTACATTTGTGGTATCATCACAAAGATTTTAGCATTACACGTATATGTTTAAGTAATCTCTGATCTAATGTTAGTGTTAATTTTGCTTGTTCTATATGTACTTGTACATGTACTTGTGTAGGCTGTGTACATGTGTGTCATGCATCAGTTGTTATTAATTTAAGTATAATTTATGGTTGTAGTATTCTTTGTGTCATTACTATAGGCATCCCAGCAATCTTATGCTGGACAGGTTGACTGGCCGAATATTACACATTGATTTTGGTGACTGCTTTGAAGTGGCTATGACGAGAGAGAAATTCCCAGAGAAGATACCTTTTAGATTGACCA
>NW_003553300.1:0-1868 GCF_000090795.2 Amphimedon queenslandica | reverse complement strand
AAAGTGAACAAACATGTACAGTACAGTATATTCTCTCACTGGTGTTGGTAATTGTATTATTTTATTTGATTCAGTTTCAATCCATTCATTCTCCAGTGACCTTAACTCATACAACCTGGCCTGCTCTGAACTATAAACAAACATACATACATACAAACAAACAAATAAATAAATAAATAAATGAATTCATGTCCAGTGGTACCTGATGGTTGCAGAGTCAATTGCTGGTAGAATGTGCCTCTTGTGCCAGTTGCTAATGGCAACCAGTGTCTCACCCTCATCCAGCCCCAGTGAATAGACAATGGACGAGAGCATGTTCTGAATGTTCTGGTCCCCACCATCACCTTCAATAATATCAACAACTTCATCAGGAGCACTGCAGGGGGTGGAGTCAGGACTAAAAATTGTCGTATAGTGCAAAATTTTTGAGGATTACAAATTTCGCAATTTTTTAAGATTCACAAAATTACTTCCTCAAAAATCAAATTATTGAGGTACAAGATGGCAGACAGTAAAAATTTGCAAAAATTAAATTCACATAACAGATTTTAAGGCAAATTTGCAAAATTTACAGCCCTCAATAATTTTGCACTATACGGTATTTTAATTAATGAATTTTAATCACCTGTTATCTTGTGTTGTATCGTTAGTACTTGTGTTAGTGGGTGGAGCCACGTCTCCTAATAAGGAAGGTGTTACGTCACTCTCGGTGGGCGTGACAGTGGGTTGGGTCGATCTCCTATTCCTCTCTTGAAAGGTTTTCCGTTCTTTATCAAACTGTGCAAAGTGTTTCCTCATATATTCATCATAGTCCTCAGTATCATCAGTGGGTCTATCAGCTGATAGTGAGTGGGCGTTAGTTCCTGTTCTTAAGTGCTTCAGTATACTCTCCTGGTACTTCACTGGGTACGGGTGACCATCAATATCCACCTGGAGGAGGAAGAGGAGAAAGAGGAGGAGGAGGAAGAATTATAAATATTAAAAGTACAATTACATGTACATGTACAGTCCAATAAAAAGGCTAAAGCTCTACATGTACTTTTTTTAGGTAGCAAATTAAAACATCTACAGTACACGTACCTACATGTACATGTACATACATGTAGGTAGGTAGTTGCACATGTATGTAGGTACATACATGTGCAACTTTCTCTTTGTTATATTGTGTACACGTACATGTAAGTCGTTTTTTTTCAAGGAAATTATATTTTAAGAAATCTAACAAATTTCCAATTGTGAATTTTTTCACAAATCAGAAAGGAATTTTCAAAATTCGCAACCCTAAAAACCACTTACACAGTACAGTCTAATAAATATATGTACATGTATAACGCTCTCTTTGCTATATTGTGTATTTATACATGTAGGTGTGGCAGTTGTTATTAGTACCCCACCCACTCTTACCAAATAAGGAGGTGGTAACAGATGAGGAGGTAATTGAGTTTGTTCGTCTACCACATAATTATTCCTGTCCCTCATTAACGGACGATAATCAGTGTGAAAGAACTGCTCTTCTGGGTGCTATGATAATAATAATGATTAATTTATTATAAATGTATTATTATTATTATTATCATTATTATTATTATTATTATTATTATTATTATTATTATTCTTACTTGTTCATAAGGAGTGCTTGATCCAAATCCAAATATTGTTAAATATCCAAAGATGTCAGCAGCTGCTACAGTTAGACCATCAGGTGACCACTTGCAGTCAAATATACAAGGAACACCTTCATCCTTATACTGTAGGGGAGGAGGGGGAGGGTATTCATAATAATACAGTACAGTGCATTAGGTAGGGGAGGGAGGGAGAGGGTATTCATAATAATACAGTACAGTGCATTAGGTAGGGAGGGAGGGTAT
>NW_003553299.1:0-1868 GCF_000090795.2 Amphimedon queenslandica | reverse complement strand
GCAGGTAATAAGCAAAAATGAAAGTAAGTTGCAAGTGAACATAAAGTTTGTCTAATTCACCCATTTTGGGCCTTTGAGCCAAGTAAGTTTAGTTAGCCTTGACGGCCTAAAGTCAAGAAAAATTGACAAATTTTAATTCCACTTGCAATGAAGTTTCACTTTTGCTTAAACGTTATCTGTTAGCTTTACAGGATGCTGGATTTATGGCAAAAATATTGGTAAATTTTGATGCAGAAACCATGAGTTCTATAGCTACGCCCTGAGAGGGTATTAAATTTTGCACTTTTACCTCAGTATCTCTATTATTCTTCACTTTTCACCTGCACTTTTCTCACTCATTTAAGCCATTGCTCAGTGTTCATATAAATTTATTGCATGATTTTCTAAAAGTGTGAATGCCAAAAGTCATAATTGCATAAAATTATTCATCAATTTCAATTTTTTCATGTCTTCAAGTCTAGTGATTAGGATTATTGTAGTCATAGGGGTTATAAGTCGAGACAAAACAGCTTTAAAATTTTTGATGCAAAATACATCATTCAAGTGGGCATTTCAATAGCGCGGTTCAGTCAAGTACGCATGCGCGGGAGACACGTTACACGGAGGTGAGAAGTCAAATGAAAGAAAAGATCGAGGAAAAGATTGTATCTAGTTGTTGTCTTTCTCCATTAAATTACACCTTTTCATTTACACCTTCGTCATCCCCCGTATGAATGCGGAACAAGTGAGAAAGGCTCAGGAGGCTATTCAACTTTTAGCCAGTCTCAGCCCAAATGTAAATACCTCCGCAACAATGCCGACGAATAACAGTACAGGAGCAGCAGGACCTTCTCGTCCTTCTACAACCGCTCCCACTGACGAAGCTAGTAAGATGATTTGCGTAGTATTGAATTTTTTAAAGCAAATACTTATGTCTTGTAAACAAAAATTTAAAATGTAATTTTTATTAATTTTGTGTAAAAAATAATTATAATAAAAAGCCAGCTCATAGTATGCATGCATGGCCCATGCATCAGTGATAACAGTTATTAGGAAATTTCTTATACTAAATCCCATAATAGATCCCGTGCTATCAGCTGCGAGTAGGTGTCTCCTAGCTATTGATAGACAATGGAAAGGAAAGGGTAAGAGGTCAGCGAAAGAAGAGGTTACCCGACTGTACAGCTCTACAAAGAGAAGCAAAGGTGGTGGTTTATGGACACATAAGTTTATGTGTCTTGCGTTACGGAATCAAGACAAAAATTAATACCGACCACTGATTCTGAGAAAGAAACACTCTTTAGAGCAAATCTGGGAGATAAAGATATTACATTGGATATGAATATGGACAGCAGTGAGTTCCGTGAAGCTATTTTGAACAGTTATCCACGATTGAGGGACGGAGGAGGGTACAGATTTTTTAAATGCCTCCCTAATTCCAGGGTATTGGATGCATTATCAGTATCTACAATTTCATCACCCGCAATACTGAGGGAGAGAGTGGGAAATGCCAAGACATACATTTTACCACTTCAGATCAACTTAGACACCACTCCAACAAGGGATGTGGCTGCAGAAGTATGTTTATTGTGAAGGAATACGTCACCTAGTTATTTTTATAGTTAAAGGAGACATGTGTGAAGTGCAACAGAGAATTTGGTTATGAGGAACTTCTGATTCATATTGAGAATTGTGCAGGAAAGTTAGTGTTACTGATGATCATTTTTCTTATTTCATGTAATTTTAGGCCTGAATTTGTCGAAGATGCTTCTCCTTCAGTTAGTCTACTGTGAGTACTTATTTTGGCCAAATTGTGCTTATTATAGTGTGTATTTGTAGCAGTGCTAGTAGTGATGAAGAACCAGAATTGCCCACTGTTCAATTCAGAT
>NW_003553298.1:0-1869 GCF_000090795.2 Amphimedon queenslandica | reverse complement strand
CTTTAAAGGACGGCAGCACTGGTAACTATTGAGCATCACAAATGGCGAAGACAGATCCTTCTATAGTTCTCTCGGTCCCATCATTGTCAACTGAACAGGTGGAATAAATCTTTTATTGAGCAAGAGCTGCTTTCAGAGCATCATAGCTCCTCTTCTCAGACTCACTGCAAGACTTGTAGAAGGGTCTAGCGGAACCCACCAGCCTCGATCAAAGCTGTGTTAACTTTTTATGGTCATCCCATCTACACCAGACTGTCATTTCCTCGAGGCGTTCGACCCATTCCTCAAACAAGTCTTCTTCAGCATCCTCCTTCGCTCCTTTAAAGGGCAGCAGTACTGGTAACTATTGAGCATCACAAATGGAGAAGACGGATCCTTCTATTGTTCTCTCGGTCCCATCATAGAAGTTTCTGCTGCTCCTTCATAGATACTTTGTATGGAGCTTCCAGTAATGTTTCATCCATGTGTATTAAAGCATAGATTGTATGGTCCCATTCACGGCGAAGGAGCGTCTCCACCGTGTCCGTCGATCGATTATATTCCAGTTGCACGGGTTTCTAGCCACCAGCTCGCTCTTCTCTTTAAACCATCGAGCTTCTTTGGCCTCCCACTTATGTTTCTCTAGTTCAACGGCCTGCAGCCGTTGTAGCTCTTTCTCGAGCAGTTCCCTCGGTAGCTCAGACACTGCCGTTCGGAGCCTCCTCGGTCCGCTTTCCACCGCTCTCCTTCTGCGACTTCAGATCTTCTTCCAGAGCTCCTCTTTCTCCCGCTGATTCACTTCCAGCTCCACTCTCCGCCAGAAGTATTCCAGTTGCACGGGTTTCTAGCCACCAGCCCGCTCTTCTCTTTAAACCATCGAGCTTCTTTGGCCTCCCACTTATGTTTCTCTAGTTCAACGGCCTGCAGCCGTTGTAGCTCTTTCTCGAGCAGTTCCCTCGGTAGCTCAGACACTGCTGTTCGGAGCTCCTCGGTCCGCTTTCCACCGCTCTCCTTCTGCGACGTCAGATCTTTTTCCAGAGCTCCTCTTTCTCCCGCTGATTCACTTCCAGCTCCACTCTTCGCCAGAAGTTTCAGCTGCTCCTTCTCTTCTTGGGAAGCTCTCAGCTTCTCTCCAACATGAAGATGGTCTGCTTCATCCTTGCCAGGATACGGACTAAGCCAGCCCACGTGCAGCATGGACTGACCAGTGATTATCAGTGGTCAGCAGATCAGCTTTAATAGTCCGGTCACACCCCTTAAAAATAATGTATAATGGGTCAGTCCTTTGATATGATCATGATAAAGTAAGTTTTATCTCAGTACTGTATACATTCTTCAAAATTTTTATTTTTTAGTTTTTTGGTCAGTTTAAAATTACAGAGTTTTACCCTTTTTTGTAGATATATATATCTACATATTCAGAGGCGTATTTAGGGGGGGGGGGCTGAGGGGGCTTGAGCACCCCCCTCAGGGCTGGGCTCAGAAAAAATTACTGAAGTCCTGGACTCTTGCATCACTACCAAGCCTCTTAACAAAGTTATCTAGCCCCCTGATCATGATTTCAGCAGTTTCCAGTGCTTTAAGGAGCAATCAGAAGTACCAGTAACATAGCAGTATGCTTGAAATGATCTTGGCCCCACCCGTAATTGACGAAAATGCAGGAAAAGGCCGTTATACCGCCGTAAAAGTGGGTGTGGCCAAAATCGAGGGGCGCTTCGCGCGCCCTCAGCATGCACCCCTCTTCCCCAATTCCTAGACACGCCCCTGACATATTTATAAAAGCCAAAACAACACTTAGTACTGCAAGCACTCTACCAGTTTTTAGGGGGGGGGGTTGATACTGGGTATTTTTTAATAATATAAACGCATCTCAATTCTCAAGTCCTCCGC
>NW_003553297.1:0-1869 GCF_000090795.2 Amphimedon queenslandica | reverse complement strand
TCACTAGGGGTGCTAAGGCTTTATTTTTTGGAGGAACAGATTGGCCGGTTTTTCCCCTCATGCTATTCCATCAGTGCATGTGTATACAAATGCAGCAAGTTTGGTTGATTGCAGGGATTTCAAGGTACCTTGTAGTTTAGGCTGGCCTGGCCAAGGAATCAGGCTTATAGGAGTATTGCAGCTCTGTAGCTTTCACTTAAATTCCATTCTCAGCCCAGGGCAGTTAAACAAGGCAGTGGAGGCACTGTCTCGAAATGAAACGCATTTATTTCATTCTTCATGCAGGCATCTCAAAGTCAAGCGTGATCTACTGGCTTGCAGCGGAGGTACCAGATTTGGGGCTTAGCAGCTTGGACGGCATGTTCAAGGCTTGGGAGAGGCATTGTCCCTTCTACAGCATCAGCATATCTAGTTGGTGAGAGGCGTTACATCGGCTTCTGTGATGTGTGTCAGCTGCACCCTTCCTCTGGTGGAGCAGAATCTTTGCCTTTATGTAGCTTTTCTAGCTTAACGCTCTCTGTCCTTCCAATCAGTCTCTGTGTGTGCCTCAGTGCATGCGGGTTTTTATCCAGGCCTGGGGTCAATTACTTTCAATTGTGATCTGTTGCTGTTGCTGTTACACCTTGACACTTCATGTTGCTGTTGCTGTTGCAGGGAAAGTGAGAAGTGATAGCGTTACTATTACTATTACATATTTGCTTTTATTATTACTGTTGCTGTTACCTCTTGTAGTTTTGCAGCATAATAGAGAATAATTTGAAATAGTACGTTGATGGCTTTTTTTGTAGAAATTGGTCTTTGGGGCACACTGTCAGACAATGAACAGTGATCTGGTCAGAATATTTTACCAGCTATAGCGGGTGGCAGTTCGGCTGGGGTTGTTGGTGTTGCTTGTTGTGAGGGATGGTCTATGGTGTCCTCCATGTTAGTTTGGCACTGTTGCTTGGCCCCTATTGCTATTACTTCTAAAATTGAAACTGCTATTACTACTGCTGTTGCTATTACATGAAAGATTGTGATAATTACTATTAGTACTATTACATACTACCCCAGGCCTGGTTTTATCACATCTTTAGCAGGTCTGCCCAACCCCTTTGTTTCCCTCTCTGTGCATTTGGTATAGGTTTTAAATGGCTTACGGCGTTCAAGCCAAGGATCTAGGCAGGTCTGGCTCCCTATAATCTGAGCTGCTATTCACTCCAAATAGTCAGGGGATGGGGTGTTCTTTGATAAAACTACTCTGTGGGCGACAGTCTGCTTAGGCTTTTTGCACTTCTCCGAGCAAGGGAGTTCACCTATCCATTGATAGGTCAACTGGAGGAGTCAGTGATGCTTGCAGCAGGAGACATTGCTGTGGATTCTCACCTCTATCGGTACCACTTAAGCGAGGGTGCACCTCAAAAGAAGCAAGAATGACCCGTTTGCTCAAGGAACAGAATTGCCATAAGCAGTGTCGACAGTTCTGACCTATTTAGCAATATCCGGTAACAATTTCTAACATGTCCATCTGGTTTCTTTGTTAGGTATCATGGTCAATGTGCTGCTAAGTTTTGTGAATTTCTTTTATTGTACTATTTGTTAATAGAGAGGGTATGAATTTGTTTGGGGAGTGTTGCTAGCGCAGTTGGGGTAGGGTCTTTGACCCACACTCCCCCTAATTCATTATAATTACCTCTAAATCAGCCTGCTTGCAAGGCTATAATCAATATGCCTCCCTCTCTATTGTGAACCTTAAGCATGAGGCATAAGCAGCATTAATGATTACACATAATGCTAAGGCATGGTGGGTAATTGCCTGACCCAAGTGGCATAGTTAATGCAGCTTAACTATTGGCACTCTAATGCAGAGTATTCAGTTGCTCATGGCAA
>NW_003553295.1:0-1869 GCF_000090795.2 Amphimedon queenslandica | reverse complement strand
TGCTTTGCCCAACCCCAGATCTGTCACTGCTTGTTGTATTTATTTTTTTTTTCTTAGTCATTTAGCTGCTGTCTTATTGGGCTAGCCAGCATGGTTGTTTTGTGTTTATGATTGTTCTGTATTTTTAATAATTGTTGATTTTGCTTTGTATTATGTAAATGATTATTATGCATCCGACTCGCCGCAACTTGATTCTTATTGCCAATCAAATGGCTGTTCAAGATGGACCAGAGCTCCTACTCCAGTAGTTATTAGCCAGTTATGATTGTTGCTTGTCATCATCCCAGTATGTTATGCATCGGTGGATAATGCAGTGGCAGTCATTCACAGCTTAGATCCCAGATCAAGCCTGACAAAGTCTGATCTTCAGTATGCTTACAGGACTGTTCCAGTTCATCCAGCAAACCACCGCAGATTAGAAATTGTGTGGGAGGGGCCTACTTATGCGCACAAGATGTTTGCCTTTTTGGTTTGCGCTCAGCACCAAGAATATTCTCAGCTATTTCAGATACATTGGTCCGGTTTTTTTTGCCAGCTTTGGCCAGTTTGAAGTGAGGTTGTTATGTAGCTTTTTTGGGATACCATTTGCAATGCAGAGATTGAAGGCCCCTCAACTTTCGTTGTTTTTGTGGGAATTGTGACGATTCAGCCAAGCAGGATCTGCGACTGCCGGAGGATTAGCTGCAATTAATGGTGCAGGCCTGGGCTCACCAATCAGCATGTTGTAGATAAAAGCTAGTCATTTGGGCCACTTGCAATGCGGCTGCAGTGATTCAGCAAGGTCGCCCATTTTGCACAACTTGTTTCAGCTGCTGTCTGTTGCTAAGCTCCCTATTACTTTATTTGGCTCACTAGGGATGCTAAGGCTTTATTTTTTTTGGAGGAACTGATTGGCCGGTTTTTCCCCTCATGCTATTCCATCAGTGCATGTGTATACAAATGCAGCAAGTTTGGTTGATTGCAGGGGTTTCCAGGTACCTTGTAGTTTAGGCTGGCCTGGCCAAGGAATCAGGCTTATGGGAGTATTGCAGCTCTGGAGCTTTCACTTAAATTCCATTCTCAGCCCAGGGCAGTTAAACAAGGCGGTGGAGGCACTGTCTTGAAATGAAACGCATTTATTTCATTCTTTCTTCATGCAGGCATCTCGAAGTCAATCATGATCTACTGGCTTGCGGGGGAGGTACCAGATTTTGGGCTTAGCAGCTTGGACAGGCATGTTTAAGGCTTGGGAGAGGCATTGTCCCTTCTACAGCATCAGCATATTGAGTTGGTGAGAGGCGTTACGTCAGCTTCTGTGATGTGTGTCAGCTGCACCCTTCCTCTGGTGGAGCAGAATCTTTGCCATTATGTAGCTTTTCTGGCTTAATGCTCTCTGTCCTTCCGGTCGGTCTGTGTGTGTGCCTCAGTGCATGCTGGTTTTATCCAGGCCTGGGGTCAGTTGCTTTCAATTGTAATCTATTGCCATTACTATTATTACACCTTGACACTTCATGTTGCTATTACTATTGCTGTTACAGGGAAAGTGGGAGGTGATGGTATTGCTATTACTATTACATATTTGCCTTTGCTGTTACTGTTATTATTACCTCTTGTGGTTTTACGGCATAATGAAAAATAATTTAAAACAATACGTTGATGGCATTTGGTGGAAATTGGTCGTTGAAACACGCTGTCAGACGGTGAACAGTGATCTTGTCGGAATATTTTACCAGCTATATCAAATGGCAATTCGGCTGGGGTTATTGGTATTGCTTGTTGTGAGGGATAATCTGTGGTGTCCTCCGTGTTAATTTAACGCTATTACTTAGGCCCTATTGCTATTGCTTCCGAATTTGAAACTGCTATTACTGCTACTATTGCTGTTGCATG
>NW_003553294.1:0-1869 GCF_000090795.2 Amphimedon queenslandica | reverse complement strand
ACAATACAGTGAAACCTGCTTAATCCGGTCACCCTTGGGCCAGTTTAAAATGGCCTGATTATGCAGGTGGCTGCATTACAGATCAGCCTCTGTAATACAGCCATTTAGTACGGGATTTTGGCTTATGGCTGTAATAGAGAGGTGGCCTCATTATTCAGGTGACCTTTAGGACAGGTTTCACTGTATGACATTGGGCCAGCATACCGTCAATTTTTAATCAAAAGTGTGAGTGATTTGACCTTTTGATGCATGCTTTCTGCTGGAATAGAACCAGATTCTATTCCAGCGTCAACGTATCGTCAGGACTAGCGTAATATTGTAAATCCGCCTTTACTCCCGCAAAAATTAAAATTATTAGGGCACAAGATGGCAGACGGTATGAATTTGTGAAAATTAAATCTACAAAATAGATTTTTAGGCAAATTTGCGAAATTTACAGCCCTCAAAAATTTTGCGCTATACGGTACCTGAAGCTGATACTGCTGTGTTTGGAGTAGGTAAATGATAAGCTGTACTACTAGTAACTGGTCTAACTGTAGTTACTGCAATTTCACCTGTTCATTACATAAGAGTTACTTATTATCAATTAAATTATTACATGTACCTGATGGTATAGGTACTGCATTAGTATCATTACTGGTACTTGATGGAGGTACTGGGGAACTAAGAGTTGATGTATCATCAGATTTAGGAAAAAATTTATCTGAAAATAATAATAATGATACTCCAATATACTGTATATGTGTGTTTGTATTACCACATTCTTTTAGTATTTCTTGTCCTATAGTCTTTGCTTCATCTGATTTTAGTAAGATGTCTCCCAATGCTCTCAATTTGTTATGATCTTTAGTTATTGAAGTCCGTATTTCTCTCAGTGTGTCTCCTAACAGAAAACCCCCAACACTCTCCACTTGAGTCCTGGTCTCATTTGATATCAGTCCCTCTGTACATAACAGATCAACTGACTCCTCACTGATGGACACTACTGACAGTCTAACACTGTAATGCTGGAATAACCCGCTAGCTGAATCAAATACTGCATCAATAAAGAATATCATTATTATAGTAGTAGTATCATTTTCGTGCACTAATAACATTATTGTATAGTAACAAATTATCGTATCACTGTTTTTTTCGAGGGAATTATATTTCACAAAATCTGCTAAAATTCCAATTCACAGATTTTAATTTCATGAATTCTACCACATGTGCTATGTGGGTACCGTATTAAATTCATTTTCACGCATTTTATTTTCGCAAATCAGGAGGGATCCGCAAAATTTGTGAAATTTGCAACCCTCGAAAAACCACTTATATGGTATTGTTACGCTAAAGTAGCTAGTGTTGTTTTAGTAAAGCACAATAATTTTAGTTTTAGTTTTAGTTTCCTATTTCTTTATTTTTAAGTTTAAGTTTTGGCCAATGGCAATAATTTTAGTTTTAGTTATTGTTATCACTTCAAAATTGCATTTTTGTTTTAATTTTAGTTATATTTTCCAATTCTTCAAGTTTTAGAGTTTTATCCACCAAACTCTTTCCGTCAATGTAAAGACAATTAAACCATCAAAATTAAGAACAAGTAAATGAACTAAATGACCTGAGCAACGTTACAATACAGGTATTAGTAGTCAGACCTATTAATTATACTGCAATAATTTAATTAGTGTCAAGTGTGCTATTTTAGTTTTAGTTTTAGTTAGTGTAACTCACAATTAATGTTTTAGTTTTAGTTATAGTTAATTAGTACTAGTTTTAGTTTTAGTTATTGTTATAAGCACTGAGGAATTTGAATTTTAGTTTTAGTTTTAGTGAAGGAAAACAGCTCACTAACATTGGTTTTAGTTTTAGTTATTGTTAACTAGGGATCCT
>NW_003553293.1:0-1869 GCF_000090795.2 Amphimedon queenslandica | reverse complement strand
TGAACGGAAATGGTACCTTTATGAAAAGATAAGATGTTTTGCAGATACGAATGTAAAGATGTAACCTGCCCACTTCCTGATGCACCTCGACCAACAGGATCATCTCGACAATCAACTCCAGGTGTAGATAATCCACCAGACCTCGCAATGGAGATCGAAGTACCACATTCTCCCAGGCAATCTCTAGAACCACCTGCAACACAAAGAAAATGTGGTAATTGTGGTCAATTTGGTTATAAAAGTAGAACTTGTCCATGTCATCAGTAAATGAATAACAGAAATGAGTTTGTGTAATGCACATACTATTGATCCCCTTTCAACAGGAGAGGAACTAGTTTGTCTACAACAAACAGACTATTGATCCCCTGAAACAGGAGTGGAACTAGTTTGTCTACAACAAACAGACTATTGATCCCCTGAAACAGGAGTGGAACTAGTCTGAATGCCAAATATTCAAACTATTGATCCCCTGAATGAGAGGAACTCGTTTGTAACGCTAAGACATACAAACTATGGATCCCCTTTTATGAAAACAAAGGTGTGGAACTAGTATGTGTGTGAGACGTCAAAATAAACACACTCATTTTTGTTTAAAACTTACTAACTCAAAAGCGAAGGCGGAGAGAAAGTTAGTCTCGAAGTTATCATGCAGGTGATATGTGTTTATCCTTTACAGGTGAGAGGACTGATAATAAAAATGTGTGGGAGAAGAATACCGAAATAGAAGTCATTGCGTTATTCAGAGCCAATCAAAGAACACCAAGTGTCAACTGTGACCTTTAGGATATAAAATAGGACACCTGAAACTGTAAGTTCAAAATCAAAAAGTAATGGCTGCCCCAATAGAGGATGTCCTCATTGAGGTCCATCCATCTGATGGTACGTTAGAAATGTGTAACCCTATAGTGATAACTATAATGCCTTTTTTGGTAGATGAACTTTGTAAGTTGTTTGTATGTTTGTGTTGTACATTAAAAAGCAAAAAATAACTGTATTTATAGCAGAAAAAGAAGTCACGGACAAAGAGAAGAAAGGAGACAGAGGAGAGAGGACAGAGGAGAAAGGGGAAAGAGACAAAAAGGACAGAGACAAAGAGGAGAGAGGAGACAGTACAAAGGAATATGGTAAGATTGAAAGGTGAAATTGACATTGAAAATGACATTCTTATCAATAGAATCAAACAGCCTAAGTAAGTTTTCTTTCATGATTGCAATCTAATAATTTTTGCTGTTAAGCAGATGTAAGAAGGACCATTGTATTAAAAAGTAACTTTGCATTGTATTTTGGTTAGTTTTATTTACAAACATTAGGCAAGAAGAAAGAAGGAAGGCCCTTACGTAATTAAATTAATAATAGTTGAATTACTTGTACTTTAATTTCACACTAATTAACTTAAAGACTTGGAACAGTTTCGGCCAGCTCTTAAAAGTAAACATAATTTAAGTGTAAATCAAGGGCTTTATGACATTGTAAATTAGGACAGCTGGAACTAATAGAAGAAGGAAGGAGGGAGAGAGGAGAAATAAAGGATAGTGATGATGGGGAAGAAACAGGGGCAGGAAGCGAAACAGAGGGGACAGAAGAGACGGAGACGGGAGAAGACACAGGCACGGGAGGGGAGACAGAGAGGGAGAAGGGAAAGAAATTCAAAGTAACAATGGAGCATTAATGTAAACAATAATAACTTAGTCTCTTTTTGGTAGAAGAAAAGGAGACAACATAGGGGTAAAGGGAAGCAGGGACGAGGTGGACTGAGAGGAGCAGGAAGAGGAGGTGGCCAAAAAAGAGGGGGAGGTGGCCAAGGAAGAGGAGGAGGCCCTGCTACAACAGTAATTGAATAAAACATCATTAAACATACAATAACAACAA
>NW_003553292.1:0-1869 GCF_000090795.2 Amphimedon queenslandica | reverse complement strand
TTGTGAAGGAGTAAAACAAGAAATTTTATTTGAAAATTTGAAATTGCCTTTGTCAGTTTAATTTAACATTATTTTTGTGGTAGGAAGCCACACCTATATTAATACGCCCTTCTTTTCATCAGTGATCCTGTAAGTGTCAGCCTGTTCAAACAATAGAATGAGATGCTACCTCATGTGGACCTGAATTTATTTGAAGCAAATAAATAACAATAATAATAATGATTACTCTACCATGCTGACCAAATCAGACCAATCAGATTGCTTGATTTAAATTCAATAGACATACCACTATTTACATGTGCTTTTCCTCATACAGGGTCACTGGCCAAATTTTACCAAAATTTGAAAGGAGAGAATTCTCCATTTTTATAATATTTCCTGATACATATACATGTTCTTACGTTGTGTAGAAAGTTCGAGATGATTTTGATCAAATTTGGATTTTTTATGAATTTTTAAATTTGCCCTTGATCTAAAATAATGACAATTAAAGTACTATACAACCCACTGACCTCCATTCACCCTCAACTATACTCTACACTGATGACATGTAATGTCCCAATTGATACAAAGGTAGTACATTATAGAGTGTTGTGCATTACTTATTAATCTTTAAAAGTATCATTAAGTAAATGTATTTTTAAATGTTAACAACAAGTGCTTGTTTAATGAGTTGTTTTTGCTGAGGGTTGAGTACTGCAGGGAAGGAGACATTGAACCTAATAATGAGGTCTCCTCTCTCATTAGGATCATCAACCAGGGGCATACCCTCTCCCACAACCCTTATCTCTCTACCAGGATATATCACATCAGTTATTGGTACTGTTATGAGTCTATTGTCCAGTGTCAGTAGTTCCACTGCTCCTCCTGTTAATGCCTATTATAATGGAATAGATTGATATTAGATACGATATTATATGTACATGTACATAATAGTTTGAAATAATTGCACATTATTAGTTAATGTGTCATTAGTACACACACACAGGTCCCTAATTCAGTCCATTGATGTATAATGATTATTGGTTCATGATGTACACTGTATCATGATGATTTATGCTACTATTATAATATTAATAGTACATGCATGTATATCTTACTGTTACTAGACTAATGAGTGGTTGGTATATGAGGTTATTCCCTTCTCTATGATACTGGGAATGAGGTAAGTCCTTAATCACAAACACTATATCACCTAAAGGATGAATGAGGAGTATCTAATATACTGTACTGATGGGTTAGTCTGCAGATTACAAGGTATCCTGTTGGGTCCCTGGTCTCCTTCTTTAGTGAACCTGACCTTTGTACCCTCTCTCCAGCCTCTTCCTACGGTTATTGTTAGTATCTTCTCCCGTGTACTGGTAGTCTGTCCATCTTCATTCAATATCTATAGGTACAACATTAATGTAATTGAGTTTGATTTTTAAGAATAAAGTTTTGGTGAATAGTGCTAAATTTTTGGTGATTTGTGGGTTTTAATTTGTAATTGAGCATGACACCATGTACATAATGGTGGACTTTATTTTGGTGACTAGCTATCAAAAGTCAAATTTTACCTCCAAAATTACCAACTATATACAGTATAATAATTACCAACTATATACAGTATAATAATTACCAACTATATACAGTATAATAATTACCAACTATATACAGTATAATAATTACCAACTATATACAGTATAATAATTACCAACTATATACAGTATAATAATTACCAACTATATACAGTATAATAATTACCAACTATATACAGTATAATAATTACCAACTATATACAGTATAATAATTACCAACTATAATACAGTATAATAATTACCAAGTATATACAGTATAATAATTACCAAGTATATACAGTATAATAATTAC
>NW_003553291.1:0-1870 GCF_000090795.2 Amphimedon queenslandica | reverse complement strand
TGACACATTTTTATTATTTAAATTAATTTTACACATTGTAAGGGTGGAAGCAGTAGCTGATGACTCAAGCTGTTTCATTAAATTTACTAACAATACAGTACTACATACAGTATAATAACATCAGTTCAATAAACTAATAAATACATTACCTGAGTGTACTCTCAGTATTGTGGCAGTATCACTATGACCTCGTTGTTCAGCAATATCAAAAGCAGTCCTACCATACTATACAAGTAAACATTGATTAACATGATAGTACAATGTTATCACAATCAAACTAAAAACCAACTTTAATTGTTGGTCTGTCTTCAATACTCCATAGTATTGAGTATGTTAGAGACAGTGGAGGTACATTTAGTGTACAAGTATACATTTTACTGATATAAATAATTACATGTACAATACTACTAGTCTACATGTACATGTACATGTATATTTACACTGTTGCAGTATCAATAAAATGTTCTTGGTTATAGCCATAAACTCAGTTACTATACATGTAGATTGAGAAACCTTCATGACTGCATGGGACAATTTTTAGGGTCATTCAATTTTGATGCTTGATCAAAAGATGTAATATTAATTTAAGTTGATGTCAATACAGACACTGACCACAAGGGACCATAGTGTCCTAGTGGGAGGTGTCTGTAAATCAGATACTGCCTCAGTAGGTAAGTGATATAATTACATCAATTTGAGTGGGTGGATCACATTATATATTCATGCACAGTATAACTACATTCTAAGTATGTCCTCCATATCAAAGAAAATGTCAATGCCCACTGGCCTCTTGTAAGTCTATCTGACATTATTATACTATTATACATGTAACATTATAAAGTATTACCATGTAGAAATGTAATTGTTCTGAAACTTTAAATTTTGAAAAACGCCACAAAAAAAAATTTTTAAAGTTTATAAGTTTAAAAAATTTTTTTAAAGTTTTTTTAAAAGTTTTTTAAGTTTGAAATTTTTTTAAATTAACAAAAATTCATTTCCATACTTTATTTAAAATTATTAAAAATCTCAATTTTTTTCAAAATTAAAAAAATTAAAAATTAAAAGGTCAATACCATCAAAAATTATAAATTTTTCTATTTTCAAATCTTTTGAGAATCTGCACCTGAAAAAATTATAAAATTTCGATTTTTTAGTATTTTGTACCCATATATTTCTGATACATTTTTAAAAATTTCAGGACATAAAAGTTTCTCGCTATACTGTAATCAAAAATTTGTGACATAAAATAATTATTTTAGTAAAAATGCTTTCCATAAAGTGATACAGTAGAGTACATTAAGCTATACATGTACATGTACACACACTGTATGAGATATACAGCACCTGCGGTTACTTTGATCCACCCACTCAAAAGGATATACATGTACAATCACTATTGGAGTATAATTAATGATTATACTTACATCATTAGAGGCAGTGACATCTGCTCCTTTTTCAAGGAGCATTGTCACTACCTGTGTGTGTCCATTATAAGCTGCTAATATGAGAGGAGTGGCTCCACCCTATAAAAAGAAGACAGGATAATAAAGACACTAACACTACACAGTCAAGTCTCATATCATGTTGTGTACTGTAGTAGTCTAATATAATAATAATGTTAATACTCATTATAATGTGTTATACACAAAATGAACATTTATTAATTTTTACACAGAAACACAAAAGTTTCAGTCACACTAGAGGTCAGGTCATCAAAGCATGCATGTAGAGAAGTATGGGCCACTCACAAAAGGATTATATTCATGAAATTCTGTCTTCTCTCTCATTTGAGGAAGTTTTTAGTTTTTAAAATAACCCTGTGACATTTTTTATATGACTGCTTCTTAATGGCTTTTAATTATTAATAAAA
>NW_003553290.1:0-1870 GCF_000090795.2 Amphimedon queenslandica | reverse complement strand
ATACGCCAGTCTTTTAGTGGTGGCTACTACCTGTTACCAATGGGAGCTAGAGTATTACACAAACTGGTTAGTGTTATTGACCAGGAGATGAGGTCAGTGGGAGCTTGTAAGATGTCTGCTCCAATCCTAGCACCTGCTTATATTTGGAAACAATCGGGTGAATTTTTAAAGCATGAGTTAATGCAGTACACGTATGTATAATTATTTCACATTTATTTTATATAAATGTAGTAGATTTTAGCTGATGAATTTTGATGTGTAATTTTTATGATTGCCTAATTTATTTTTATAGCAAAGCCTTTCTAATTCTTAATTATTGTAAAACTGTGATGAAGTGTGTCTGTACTGACCGTCTAACTATTATTAACGTTAAATAGCCTAATCTTTATGATGATTTCATGGCTAGGGGGGGACCCCTTAATGTTTGACATTCTTCTAGTTATTTTCCTTGTGCTATCATTATGTGTAGGACGATGGGAGAGTATTGGTGCTGAACTGTATAGACTGGAGGACAGGCACGAGGCACAGTTTTGCCTTGGACCAGTAAGTCACTGATGTATTAATAGCAGGGGTTTTGATAATAAATTTGACTTTGCACCAAATTGGCTCAAATTTACTCACATTTTGCTCCAATTGACTGTATTTTTTCCTCAAAAATAGCAAAACAATAGCATTATTTTTTTGTCGATTTCTTAATGATTGTTATAATTATGGGGCTAGGGCCGTAGCAAACTGGATTGGGCCAATTGAGTGCCAATTTGGCTTATCAAAACAGTGATTAATACTGAAGTAGGGATCAACATAAATAATAATAATAATCAACCCTAACTAACTATTAATAGTAGTTATTTCATGTTTTATAAGTTCTCTAGTATATCTATTGCATTCATTATCTTCTCTATTTCTTTGTACTAGTAATTGTTGTTGAACATTTTTTATTGTTTTATTCTAGACGCATGAAGAGATGTTTACTCATTTGGTGGCTACTGAAAATATAAGCTATAGGTCACTACCACTCCGACTGTATCAGGTCAGTGTATCAGAAAATGTAATGAATCATGGACAAAGCTTAATTTTTGAAAAATGCTTAAAATGTATTATAATTTAGTTATTAATTGTACTCTTGATTTTGTGACAGATTGATAGGAAGTTTCGTGATGAGATGTCTCCTCAGTCTGGTCTCATGAGAGCTAAGGAGTTCTGGATGAAAGGTATCAATCATTTTAAAACTAATACCTCTCTCCTCTCCTGATCTTCTTTCATAAAAATGACTGTACATTTCCTGATACATGTTCTTCTTGTTTTACTTATTAAGTTTGAGCTGATTCCAATGAAATTTGGATTTTTTACAAATTTTTAAAGTTGCTCCAAAATTGGTAAAATTAGTACAAGGTCTTGGGCCAAATTTTGCCAAAAATGAAAAGTAGAAAATTCTGTATTTTATAATTTTTCCTGATGCACATACATGTTTTTATTTTGTGTAGAAAGTTTGAGCTAATTCCAATCAAATTTCTATTTTTAACAAATTTTTAAAGCTGCTCCAAAATTGGATAAAAGTCCCTGTACTATAGTACACGGTCTCAAGCCAAATTTTGCCAAAAGTGAAAAGTAGAGAATTTTGCATTTTTATAATTTTTTCTGATACACATACATGTTTTTATGTTGCGTAGAAAGTTTGAGCTAATTCCAATCAAATTTCAATTTTTAATGAATTTTTAAAGTTGCTCCAAAATCGGACAAAAGTCCCTGTGCTAAACATAAAAAATTTTAAAAAACAAGATGAAGTAGGATTCCAAACGACTAACGAAAATACGAAATGAAAATCCTACTCGTGACGCAAATTCTACTCTACATTGTACTTTTAATGTTA
>NW_003553289.1:0-1870 GCF_000090795.2 Amphimedon queenslandica | reverse complement strand
TGAAACAGACTATTAATCAACTAACACACCAGCTGGAACAAACCCGCCAACAACTACAGGAGCTTACTGATGCTACCACAGTAAGAGTAATGTACTATTGTACATGTACATCTATATATGAGCTATTAGACCTTTGGTCTTCCATATTTGGTACAATAGTATGTACATGTATGTATGTATGTACAATAGTACATACATGTACATGTATGTACGTGTACCTTTGGTCTTCCATATTTGGTACACAAGCCTCCAGAAATATCCCGTTTCCCAGCTTTTTGTCTCTCATACATGTATTCAGCCCCAGTGTTCTTAAGTCTCCCATTTTTACATGGATTAATTGGTCTGCCATAATTTAAATATCTGTACATGTACATGTATTTCCAGATCTAACAATTGTACATAAACTGTATGTACATTGTATGTATTTAATTTTTTTAACTTTATTAATAATAGTGCATATACAGTCATGTACATGTATGTGTATCTGAGTTACAAAATGGAATGTGTTTCATTACAGGCTCATGAGAGCATATCAGTCGAGTATGAGAAGATCATGAAAGACCTTCAGACTCTCAATGCCCTCAGCGATAGTAGCAAGCTCCTCAGAGATGAGAATAAATCACTTGAAGAGAAGGTATGTTAGTTAATTTTTTATATGTAAAGCGGCTAAACCCACATGTACATTGTTAATGTCTGCTTTCATTTCCCATACAATGCAGGTTTCTTCTCTCAAAGCTAGTAATCAGGATTTACTTGTTAAGATCCAGTCTCTTAAGGACTCGCAGCAATCTCTATCGTCACAAAAAGACGCTCTCCTCGTTGAGAAGGTTGCCCTAAAGAAAGAGGTGGAGCGTTGGAACCAAAGGACCAATCAGCTCATAGAACAGTATAATAAGATAGACCCTGAGGAGTATAGGCAATTAGTGTGAGTGGGTGGGGTTACTTTAATGGAGAGATTTTCATGGAAATAACTTTTACAGATTTGCAACTTTAAAATTTAAGCTCTATGCTGCAGTGATTATTTTATTTATTTTTACGTAGTCAAGAGAAAGATGAAAGAGATGCTTGTTTGTCTCAAGTGAAATCCGAGAATGAGTCACTCAAGAAAGAAAAGCTCGTACTGGAGGAAAGTTTGAGTCAGCTGAATGCCCAGTTTGAGGCTTTGAAGAAGAAAGAGGAGGAGCAAGAGACAGAGCTTACTATGCTACAATCTGAGACTAAAGGACAGAAAGAGGACCTGGGAGAGAAGAACAAGCTAATACTAAGAGTACACAATTGATCCTCTCTCTCTCTCTCTCTCTCTCTCTCTCGTTTTATATTCTTTTCCCGTTAGGTTAAAGATATTGGTCGTAAATATCGCTCTGCGTCCGAAGAGTTTAAGAAGAAGCTTGAAGAGAGCGAAACTAAAAGAACAGAACTGGAGTCTCAAATTGAGGAACTGCAGCACTCGCTTCCGGAATCAACGAACCAGCAATTAGCCATTAACGACCTTCAAACACAACTTGACAAGACAAGAGAGGTAAGATTTGAATCACATGTTGTATACATGCCATACAAGGGATCAAAATCCCCTTTATTTATTTATTTATTTATTTATTTACTTATTTGTTTGTTTGCTTGTTTAAGGAGTTAGAGGCCAATAAAACAGCTCATGAAACCTTGACTGCCTCCATAGCAGAGAAAGACGACAGAATATCTCGTATCATAAAGACAGCAAGAACCCTCAAACTGTCCAAGAAACAGATGAAAAATAAGAAAGACAATATTGAGAAGGAGCTTGAGGAAGCAAAAGGTATCTACTCTCTCTCTCTTTTAGATTTATTTTATTACTTTTTGCCTTTGAAGCACTTCATAGCGAGAACCGTACTGC
>NW_003553288.1:0-1870 GCF_000090795.2 Amphimedon queenslandica | reverse complement strand
GCTTGGACACTGTGTTTGGACTCCCTTGGACCCCTCGCCCTCATTGCCCCTCAATCTTTGGACCCCCTTTCTGCCGTTGGATGATCGCAAAACAAGATACCACACTGCTGTTACTTAGTGCTGTATGAGCATAGTGCTTTGAATTGTAACCATAGATACTTATTACAAAAAGGGCAAGACCAAATTGCTGTAACTAAACACACTTTTCATGCTGTTTCTAATAGTATGTTGTTGTCCTCTACCCACTTCTTTCAGTTACTACTCCCTCTTAATTAATACTTTTGAGTCTTATATAATTTTTTTCTGGGAATGGGTATCAGGACAATGGGCTGTCATGACATCCCTTCAGGCCTTTATTCTTCCCTCCGTTGACATCTCTGCTGTCTGTTTCTCTAATTCTCTTTATTCTGTCTAAGTCCTTTAAATTCTAATAATAATAATAATAATAATAAGGCTTGCTGTGCAGTATTAGTTGTTGCTGTCCTTCAGTACCCTCTGTCCTTTTTCTCTCGTCTCTGCCTATATTTGTCTTATACTGTTAAGTTCATAATAATAATAATTATTATTATTATTTTGTTAATATTAAATTTTATTTATTATAGGTAATTCAGTGTAGTTGAACAGTAGATTTTACATCCTCCAGGTTATCAAAATCTTCATCAACAACGGCTGAAAGCAGCAGGAATCTATAATAAAAACTAACTTTGGCCAAATAATGAGTTTAAGAAAAAAAGACTAATTATTGTAACAGGTCAAAAATTGACTATTTGTTATAACAGGTTTACATAGTGTACTGCTTTCAATGCCATTGATGTAGGTCAACAGTTCATCTGGCTATCTAGAAACAATAACTATAATAGTATAAACTGAGTGTTGGTAATTTATGATTATATTAAAGCCATTATACCATGTCATATTCAATCCATCAACAAATCTTTGAGGTAAAATAAGGGATATTTCCTAATATTTAGAAAATTCACTGAATCTCTTTTGAGCATAAAGCTCTCAGTCTTAACTTCAGCCATAGATACTTTAATTAAAGTATCTATGCTTCAGCTATACCTGAAAATTGTGTAAAAGTAGTCATGCATGCGTTGATAAATTGGCCACATGGACTACAATCAGTTGTATCTACTTGCAATTTCTCTTACTGTCTTTAGTATCTATTTGTGAGGGATATTCTCCATGCTCCAATTATTTACATAATCAAATCAAAGCCTTTTCATAGCAGTACAGCTGCATTTTAGATACTACAAGTGCGGCCTGTGCATATTAGCGTTGGGCAGGCAGGGGGTCCAACCGCACTGAAGGGGGGGTCCAACTACTCGCGAGCGCTTGGACCCCCAGTCCAAAAAGAGCAGGGGTCCAACTACCCTCCAACACCGGTATAGCAAGGCTGCAAAAGTCATGGCAGCCATTTTGTTTTGGGGTGAATAAACCTAATATCATATTATACTGACCAGTTTTTAATCTGTACATATGTACTTCATTGCACCATTGAAAATGATTATTTCCACTGTACTGGGCACCAGGTTGTGGTGGGGTATTATTAAAAGATGGTCCACACCCTCCAATTACTACAAGATAGTCCTCGTCATTCACTTTTATTGCTATCATGCTGGAGCTGGACTTCCTCATAGGACCATGATGAGATGTAGTAGGAGAGAGTTCCTTCCAATTGAAGGTATCAATATTAAAACTGTATAAAATATTATGTAATATTTATCAGTAACTATTATGCTCACCTGTATAAACTATTATGACGACAGTCATCATGATTGCAATCTCCTCCAAAAAAGAATATTTCATTTCTAATGATAGCAGCAGCATAGGAACGGACACCAAGTGGAGGGTCACCAGTGGTAGGCTT
>NW_003553287.1:0-1870 GCF_000090795.2 Amphimedon queenslandica | reverse complement strand
ACTGATAAGTCTACTGGCATTCGTGATGAACCACCACCTCCTTATTGAGCTCATTGATGTTATATGTTGTACATTTTACATTTGTCAGTAGATTTAGTGTGTCATTTTATTCAGTATAATTATCAGTTTTGTATTAAATAGTTACATATTTATATACTTTTGCAGTAAAAATCCATTTGAGATTTGGATCATACTGATGGGTGGTGATGACATTCCAACAGACAGAGAATTGTGGCATTCAATATTAAGGCGTGGTTTGGTAAAGTAAGCCATCAATTGGCAAGCCAGATTTATGTTGCTGCACTCTACTGCTAAGAAACATTTCCTTTTAATCATACTTCTGGTCTTTTTGAATTTCATTTATATTAAAGGTAAAGTGATACTCTTATCTTTGGGTTGGTGTATGGTTCTAGACTATTGCTGCTGAGTATATATATATATGCTGCAGGTCTTCAGTTTAAGCATAAACACTTTACTGTGGTTCAACTTAAAACTTATAATTGCACTGTAGTACTTGGTCTCGAGCCAAATGTTGTCAAAATTGAAAGGAGAAATCATTTTTATATCTTTTCTTCTGCTGCATAGGAAGTTGGGTCAAATTTGGATTTTTTACAACTTTTTAAAGTTGTTAAAAATTATGTTTTCCAAATTTTGTTAAAAAATGACAAATAAAAGATTCTCTTTTTTGCAATTTTTTCTGATACATATACATGTACTTAAGTTGCATTAAAATTTTGAGCTGATTCCGATCAAAATTTTTAAAAGCTCTCAGGCCAAAGTTCTTATAATAGTGTGCCAAATTTTGCCAAAAATGGTTAGAAAATAAGTCAGCATTTTTATAATTTTTTCTGATGCGTGTACATGTTTTTATGTTTTTAGAAAGTTTGAGCAGATTTTGATCAAAATTGAATTTTTTTTACAAATTTTAAAGTTGCTTTAAAAGCCAAGCACTGTATTGTGGTGCTTGTCAGCTCATGGTGCATGCTGCTTAGCTCACTTATAATGCATTGAGGCTGGGAAACCCTCCAATTGATGTTTGTACATTTTTATGGTCATTCTAACAATAGATAAAAGTCCTTGTAGTACTTAAAGGTACATGCATATGTGTGCATTACTTTTAGTTTATTGTCATGTGATGTTGTTGCTGTATATCTACATATATGATGTCATCCTATATCAATCATGAGTGAGGTCAAATTGCATTCATGAATGTGGCAAGTGTGAAATTACAAGAGTACATATGTAACCTTTTCATTATTGACAATGATAACATCTCCACCTTGAATTGTTATGCCTCAAAATTATTGCTAATCAATTCCCTATTAATGATCTTAAAATCAGTAGGTCAATGTAGTCAGGGTTCACTTCGTCTTGTCAATGGTGCTTCATATCATGAAGGTCGCCTTGAGATATGCTATGGTAATGGCTGGGGAACAGTCTGTGATGATGGCTGGTCTAATGCTAATGCTCAAGTTGTATGCAGACAGCTTGGATGCCCTACTACCGGTAAGCTGGGAGCTATGAAACTAATAATATAAATTTAATTGTAAACTGAAATGCACTAATCAATAGTGAAAATATTTATGTAGATAAATGTTACTTTCATTAGCTGGGGAGTACATTTCTGAATGGATTTGTATTTGAAGTACCTAGTGACACTGAAGTGGATCATTAGTGGCTTATTGTGTTTAAATTTTAAAATACCATAATTTTGCAGGAAATATTGGCAATAATTTAGTATTGGTAGATTAGTTGCTGCTCACTACCAATATAAATGCCTTTTGCTTCATTCTGAGCTTGTTTGTGACTGCTCTGCCAATTGCCAATTTTTGACTCCAGCAGATGCTTTCAGCAAATTCAATAAAAGTGT
>NW_003553286.1:0-1870 GCF_000090795.2 Amphimedon queenslandica | reverse complement strand
GGACTTGATGATGATGAAGATGAAAAAAGGTGGCTGAACAAAACGGCCGGTTCGCCGATTTTTGACTTTTCACTTAGACAAGGTCTAGAGCCACGCTATTTGTACCATTGGAGTCCTCTGGTCAAGATAAGGTTTTCTATAAAGTCTGGTAAGCATAGGAGCTCGTTTTCCCGGTATAGCAAGGCTGCAAAAGTCGTGGCAGCCATTTTGTTTGGGGGTGAATCCTACTTAGTAACGCTACCGCGTTACTAATAAGCACGCACATTTCTCTCTCCCTTTTTTGTTCTTTCCTATTATTATTATTCTCCTCATTATTATTGGTTAAGTGTTGCTTAGTTATTAAGATCGATTAATTAAATCTTAACAGAATGAGCTGAGTTGATTGACAAAGGAGCAACTTCTCATGTATCAATGGGAAAGGATGTTTAATGTTAAAAGGAAGGTGCATTAAGCCTAGCAGGTAACCACCGAACTCAAGCTCATCAGCACTTGAAGTCTTCCTCTCTCCTCAAGGTGGGTTTTTGGTATTTATCATAGCAGATAACTAGAGGGGTGAGCCTAAGCTAGCTATAGATTATGCTGCATGATCTACATGCAAGAGCAATTGAGCAGATAATAATAGTCTGTTACACAAAGCCGTCATGTAAATCACAAGGAGTAAGTTAGTCCTAGGGACCCTTACAGGAAATGCAGCATCTGTGGAACATTGGTACTTTCTTCTCGTTTGGCTACACACGTAAATAATAAAATTAAAAATAATAAAATTTGAGCTAGTGAATTCGTACAAATTGTCAATATCAGGCTATACACCTCAAATTAAATATATACAAATTAAAGATGAGATGTGTTTCCTAATATTGTAGGAAATATTGAAGGAATGAAGACTGTCTACTCTAATGAGGAATATACTTTGAATCACTCAGTAAAGGCAAAACAAGACATTTAAATGAATGTTATGGAAGCTCATTAATAGCAACATGACAGTATCAATGTTGCTGCATTCAGTTGAACAGCTACAAGTCATTGGTCTCGTGTAGCTAGTCATGCTAATGGCAGCAGCAAGCAAGCTATATTTTTCCTCCTGAAGGACCTAGAAATCAAGGGCGCATTCACAAAAAAAGTGAGTTAATAAGAGAAATGAATAGCATTTGGTAGCTAAATTGGTAAGCCAAATTCCACACATTCTAATATGGGAAATTGGGAATGTACATACAGTATACAAGCAGACGCACTTTGTAGCAAGGCATTTCTCACTGAAGTGACATATTTGGCAGTAGAACTTATTTGCTGCTAAATATTACAAACATTCGTACGGCGTGAGGACCAGGTACTGGCAGTTTGTAAAGACGAAACAGCTCATGCCTGATAATCTCTTGTCACCCCTCTGCTTCTTGCTATGACTTGAGCTACCATATTTCTGTTTCAAGGGATGCTAAGTTTAATGACAACACCCTCAGTCTTCACAGAATATGACTACTTGCTTCAGGCAGGAGGCATTAGGCTCCTGCTTCCTTGCATGAATTGCTTTATGATTGTAAGAATATTAATTTTTGTAGCTCCATTACTGAAATGTGAATTTTTGCTTCTTTAGGAGGTAATACCTTTACCTGACCTTATCCCTGGGCTTGGTAGTGGAGCCATTCTAGGCCTCCATTAAGGCCAAGGAATGCAAGGCCCAAGCCCCAGGGTAACTAACTCAACTCACACTATTATAACACTACCAGTCTTTTGTGTGAGTTTACTATGAACTAGGTGTTTCTGTGTTGCCTTTCAATTTAAAAGTAATGATGGATATCTTTTTATAATGGAATTTCTTGCATTCCAATAGATTGCTTAGCAGTAAGTTTTTATTCTACATTATAATATTTCT
>NW_003553285.1:0-1871 GCF_000090795.2 Amphimedon queenslandica | reverse complement strand
GAGCTAGAGGAGGAATATGAGTTTGAGTTGGAAGAGGAATATGAGTTTGAGTTGGAAGAGGAATATGAGTTTGAGTTGGAAGAGGAATATGAGTTTGAGTTGGAAGAGGAATATGAGTTTGAGTTGGAAGAGGAATACGAGCATCAGGTGAAATAGGAAGAGCTGAAGGAAGAGGGCTATGGGCTGAAGGATGAGTAAAAGAAGGTGAAAAGGTGTAGGCCTGAGCTTGAGGTGGAGTAGGAGAGGCTTGAATAGAATCTTTATCATGCAATTTGACGATGGGGCATTGCCCATAAAATTTTACTTTCTTTAAAAATTCCATTGCTGTTGTTGCACCTTCTAGTGATGAAAAATTGACATAAGCATGTCCCTTATTAACTTTAAGACTTTGATAATCTGTATAGCTACGACAAACATCTTCCATTTCTTCCTGAGTTACATTCAGTGAGAGATTTGTCACTTTCAGAGTGTGTTGAACATTATCTTTCCATTTACATACTACTTTAACAGTGCAGCCAAAAACTTCTTTACCATTAGTATGCCTCATTGCCCTTTGAGCATCAGTTTCAGTTTCATAATTGATTAAAGCATAGGATTCATTCGTGCTGGGCATGACTCGGAGATTAGAAATGGATCCAAACTCTTTGTAATATTCATACACTTCCCTTTCTTTGGTATCAAGAGGAAGATGGTTTACCTTGACGGTGTACTGTCTCCCTGTGGCTGTGACCGTGGGTTTAGTCCTCTGTTTAGTCTCGGGTTGTAGCCTGGAGAATGGTTTGGCTGCCGAGACTACCCTAGTGCTCGTTGTAGGATGAGCACTGCGTCTAGTTCTGTCACTTCTGTGAGATCTGTAACCGCTCATCTTCACAGGGAATCACCAACCTGACCAAGAGTAGTATAATATTATCTTATCTCGAGTGTATTATCTGACTAATCGCATTTCCAAATTCCAACCCCCAATTTTCCCCCGAGTCATGCTATGAATATTGTGTACTCTGAGTTATACCTCAGTTTACCCTCAGTACTGCTATTTACTCCCTTTTCTAATCTCTGCTTCTCTCTATTAATGTGTACTGTAAATTTCTGAAATAAAATAAATAAAATAAATAAATAATGGTATTAACCACGTGACATAACGTGTTCTTATCACGTGAGTACAATTTGTGGAAACTGAGCTTAAAATAAAAGTTAGCAAACGAATTGTGAAATCATAGGAAGATATTGGATGGTATGTTTGCTGCCTGTGGTGTTTCTGGTGATAAATTCAAACCAATCTGTCCTGCCATTGATAAATTGGATAAGGTACGCTTGAATATAGCTATAGTAATTTTGAATGGGTAAAACTGTAAATTTTTGATGATTAATCACTTAAAAATTTAGACATAAGGACTCATCTTATGCCGTATAGCAGGTAAATTTGGAGGAGATAAATTTTGGTGAATTGCTAAATTTTGGTAATTGGCAGGTTTTAATTTTGGCGAATTTGTAGCCATGTGCCCTTGAGCATGCGTACAATAGCTCAAAATGGCGGGGTTTTATTTTGGTGAATGGCTATCAAACGCCAAATTTGCCAAATTTAATCCCCTCCAAAATTACCTGCTATATGGTATTAATTTGTTTATTTTACGTTTAATGTATTTTGAGACTCCATGGGAAGAGGTTTATTTAGAAATGAATAAAAAGAAAGGTCTTTCTTTTGAAGTGACTGACAGGATTGGTGAATATGTCAAGCTCTATAAATTGATAAATTGATCAATATTATTAATGGACTACTGAAATTATTAATGGACTAATGTGAATCTGTGGTACAATGGGGATATTAGATAAAGTGAGGAAGAGTTAGAGATTGAAGTAATTGTACATGTAAC
>NW_003553284.1:0-1871 GCF_000090795.2 Amphimedon queenslandica | reverse complement strand
TACATTGGCAAAAAGCTATTAATTTTAGAGGGGGATGTTGGAGAATCAAGCGTTTTGATAGGAAATACATGTAAAATTAAGCCACCCTTGTGAACTTTTGTGCAAGTGCTCATTGGAACACAAAATCACCAAAATTAATTAAAACACACCAATTATCAAAAATTTAGTAATTCGTCAAAAATTTTAACACCAAAAAATTGTTACAAGCTTGCGGTATTACATGTAAGCGAATCTTTCAATACATTTTAAAGGCATTTGAAGCCTAACATACACAACATTCAACAATGTTGCTTTCAAGATTTGTCCAGCCTTTAATCATATGCTTTGATGTGGTCAAGCAACATAATGCCTTGAATAGGAAACCTTTCTATTCCTTTCAACAAGGTTGAAAGAAAGATCAAAGGCTGGCAACATGCTACCTGTAGTGTATGTTGGGCTTAATATTTGTAATTAACAAGCCAAGAGAGGTAAAAAAAAGTGCTAGAGTAGTAGAAGGTGATAAAAGAAAGACAAAGCCAATTTATAACCATTTCACAAAATAATATTAACTTGTCCAGCACTTAAATGGGTCAATTACAACATCACTGACATCATTCAAATACAATGCAGAAAGCATCATCAATTTCATGATGGTGAAAAATTTATTAGACACACAATCAAGCTCCCAATAGACAAAGACTTGTGATATTCACCCAGGCATGATAAATCATAAGATGAATATAATTCAGAAATTTTCTTTTTCAGAAGCAAAAAATACCATACAGCTCAAAACTTTCATGGGTAAAACTTTTGTGAATGAGTAAAAAGAGATATACCGTACAGCGGAAAATTTTCGTGGCCCAAAATTTTCGTGGATTTCACGTTTTTTCAAAGTTCAAAAAAATAAAATCCACAAAAATCAATTTAATACGGTTCAAGAAAACCACAAAAATTGAAGCCACGAAATTGGCTTTTTGATGCATCCGCCAAAACTTTGGGCCACAAAAATTTCTCGCTATACGGTATTCACCATTAAAACTTTGACAAATGACCAAGGTCCATTGTATAGAGAGTGTGGGGTGGCTAGCAACTCTACACTAGAAGATTCAGAGAGCTCCCACAGCATCAGGCAAATGAAAAGCATGACTGCAAGAATGTTTTGGTCTTCTTTCTTTGAGATACAGCTAATAGAGGCCATTTTAAGACAGCCTCGTGCAACCAGAACATTCCTTAGCCTACAGTCATTAGATCGCAGTCAACCCAAATGAATATAGGCTGGGGAATGGTCTGGCTATGTGAGACCAATTTTAAGACACATGCTCACTTAATTAAGGCAAGCCCATGCCTACTTGTTCACAACCTTTAACTTTTTTGCAATAAAAACTTTTGTGTTTGAGCCCTAAACTGCGAAATTTGCTAAAGTTTTCAACTTTGAGAGTTTTAAGCTATACAGTAAGGCTAGTCACCTCGTCAAAGTGAAGGGACTACTAAGGCCAGTACGGATGACTTCTATATTTAACACACTACTCCTAAAATTCAGTGTTTTGAGTTAGTAATGACACGTATAACTGAGCTAAATATTCCACTTCCAGATTAAACTAGCCAACTAAAAGTAACAACAATTACAATTCATCTTTATCAGAATAAGTAATTCTCACTTGCAATGGAGTAAGTTAACTAAGCTTGTAGCCTTATACATGTATTACCCTGTACATTTCAACAAGCCAAATTGTTGCCCTAGTTTCCCATACACCTGTAGCTAGAAATTATTGTGAGACTTATATCATAATTTTGTACCAAATTTAAAGTATGCAGAGCTGGTGTAGGCATGAGCTGTTGATACACCCTATTAACTATAATAGCAAAAAGCCAATTTAAATTCTAGAAATTAT
>NW_003553283.1:0-1871 GCF_000090795.2 Amphimedon queenslandica | reverse complement strand
GGAATAATTTTTAAGCTTTACTAATCGCAATAATTAACTATAAACTATAATGCGCTTTAGTCTCGCCCCACCCCTTTGCTACCTGCGGAGGAAGGGTCTGGAGACACTCAAGGTAAAAGTGTGTGGAAAGAAGAACATGTGGTTGGCTCTACGTCATGTGACAGAGGAGACCAGATCCGTCAAAACAGCTTAAAAGATACTTTGCAGCTAAGAAAAGATGAGGATACAGTCTCTTGGAATCTCTTGCAGATTTGAGAGCAGCAACTCTTCACAGAGCGCCATAATATTTACTTTTTATTGATGACGTTTTATTGTAAACACGTGACAGTATTATTACGTCATAAATGCGATGGCGTCGTTGTAGTAAGCAGCACAGTAATGCTGCTCTTAAACTTTGAGAAAGAAGTCCAGGGAGCGTTACAGGCTCCTTCCTTCCTTTATTTGGTCCTCATTCTTCCTCTTTTGTCTTAAACAGAGCTCTTCGGTCACATGACTACTTGTCCTACATGTGGTTTGAGCAATCTGATTGGGACGTGGATTTCTCTGCATGAGCACACATTTTTACCTTGAGTGTCTCCAGACCCTTCCTCCGCAGGTAGCGAAGGGGCGTGGCGAGACTAAATGCGCTTATGTTGTCTGCCAATTTTTGTGTTAGCCAATTTTTAAAACGAGTATATATTGACTTTTGGGCTACAAGACATTTCCATGTGTATATTCTTTCATTCTGTACAGATAATAGCTTTATTGGCTTTATCATTGGTGGCTGGTTTTACTGCAACTAATAGGGCTGAGTGCAATCAGTGGAATGGAAACAAAGGTAAATTCTCATACAAAGTATGTGAAGTGAAGTAAAAAGCACGAGCTTCATATGAGCTGACAAGCTTTATGGCATATGGAGCAACTTTAAAAATTTATAAAAAATCCATTCTTGATCCGAATCAGCTCAAACTCTCTACACAACATAAGTACATGTATATGCATCAGAAAATGTCAAAAATGGAGAATTCTCTCCTTGTCAATTTTGGCGAAATTTGGCCCGAGACCATGATAGTACAGGGATTTATACCCAATTTTGGAGTAACTTTAAAAATTCGTAAAAAATCCAATCTTGATTGGAATCAGCTCAAACTTTGTACAAAACATAAGAACATGTATATGTATCAATAATACTATAAAAATGGAGAATTCTCAACTTTTTATTTTTTGTGAATTTGGCCCAAGACCATGTACAGGGACTTTAACTAGATTTTTGGACAGCTTTAAAAATTCATAAAAAATTCACATTATACTGTATGATAGTCTATTTTTCTTTCTGATCATTGCACAGTTTGCCAGATAACTGCCAAGGCCAGTTATCCCTATACAATAGTCGATGTTACTACACCTTGTGAGGCTAATGCAACATCTGAAGCTCTTAGTGGCGACTATAAGCAAGCAGCTGAGTTCTTTGTGGCCTGGGGCTCCCTGACTCTATTCTATGGGATCATTGCTATACTAGTATACATGTTTGCTACTGCTAACAGCAAGTGGGAGTGGGTTATCAACTACCTCATTTTGGTGGTGAGTTATCAACCATTTCTAACACACTGAGTGATTGTTTTTCAAAAATATAACTTTGGTTCTCAATTATTATTCCATGCTCTAGTACATGTACATATTGATCTCCTTATGCTACATTATCTGTGTAAATTAAAATTTAATCATTTACCATTACTTTCAAAATTTTATGTCTATGTGTTGTTATT
The DNA here is from genome assembly GCF_000090795.2 of Amphimedon queenslandica. Lineage (NCBI taxonomy): Eukaryota > Metazoa > Porifera > Demospongiae > Haplosclerida > Niphatidae > Amphimedon > Amphimedon queenslandica. The sequence goes on along the minus strand of NW_003553283.1, from coordinate 126 downwards.
GTTATTATTATTATTATTATTATTATTATTATTATTATTATTATCATCCTAGGATCTGGTATTTCATGTTGTTTGGGTTCTCTGTTAGTTTATCGCATCAGTCGAATGGGCTGTTGTTCAAAACGA
>NW_003553282.1:0-1871 GCF_000090795.2 Amphimedon queenslandica | reverse complement strand
ATCTGCTCATCTTTCTACACAGCATAAGTACATGTATATACATCAGGAAATGTAATAAAACTAAGAAATTTTCTACTTGTCATTTTTTGTGAAATTTTTGAAAAATCCCTCTACTATGTACAGGGACTTTTGTCCAATTTTCGAGCAACTTCAAAAAATCATAGAAAATTTAAACTTGATTGGAATCTGCTGAATCTTTCTACACAGCATAAGTACATGTATATGCATCAGGAAATGTAATAAAACTAAGAAATTTTCTGCTTGTCATTTTTTGTGAAATTTTTGAAACATCCCTGTACTATAGTACAGGGACTTTTGTCTAATTTTCGAGCAACTTTTAAAAATCATAGAAAATTTAAACTTCATCGGAATCTGCTCAAACTTTCTACACTACATAAGTACATGTATATGCATCAGGAAATGTAATAAAATTCAGGAATTTACTATGTGTCAATTTTTGTGAAATTTTACAAAAATCCCTGTACTATAGTACAGGGACTCTTTTCCCATTTTGAAGCAAATTTAAAAAATCATAGAAAATCCAAACTTGATCGGAATCAGCTCAATCTTTCTACACTGCATAAGTAAATGTATATGCATCAGGTAATGCAATAAAACTGAGAAATTTTCCGCTTGTCATTTTTTGTGAAATTTTTGAAAAATCCCTCTACTATAGTGCAGGAACTTTTGTCCAATCTTTGAGCAACTTCAAAAAATCATAGAAAATTTAAACTTGATTGGAATCTGCTGAATCTTTCTACACAGCATAAGTACATGTATATGCATCAGGAAATGTAATAAAACTGAGAAATTTTCTGCTTGTCATTTTTTGTGAAATTTTTGAAAAATCCCTGTACTATAGTAAAGGGACTTTTGTCTAATTTTCGAGCAACTTTAAAAAATCATAGAAAATTTAAACTTCATCGAAATCTGCTCAAACTCTCTACACAGCATAAGTACATGTATATGCTCAGGAAATGTAATAAAATTGAGGAATTTTCTACTTGTCATTTTTTGTGAAATTTTTGAAAAATCCCTGTACTATAGTACAGGGACTTTTGTCCAATTTTGAAGCAACTTTAAAAAATCATAAAAAATCCAAACTTGATCGGAATCAGCTCAATCTCTCTACACTGCATAAGTACATGTATATGCATCAGAAAATGTAATAAAATTGAGGAATTTTCTACTTGTCAATTTTTGTGAAATTTTTGAAAAATCTCTGTACTATAGTACAGGGACTTTTGTCCAATTTTTGAGCAACTTTAAAAAATCATAGAAAATCCAAACTTGATGAGAATCCGCTCAATCTCTCTACACTGCATAAGTACATGTATATGCATCAGGAAATGTAATAAAAAGTGGGGGTGATTTTGGAGCCATTTTTTGGAAAAAACCATTAGTACAGGGATTTTTTCAAATTCTTGACGTTTTCTTAAAATGGCCATAAGTTGAAAAATTGAACTTGCAATCAGCTCAAATTTTCTACACAGCATATGGACATCAATATGTATCAGTGATTTCTTATAAAGTTATCATTATTACCATATCCTTATGTTCATGGTAAGGTGTTTCTATTCCTTGTTGAGGGAAGACCACACAAGTGAGGTAACTGTCTCCATTACTAGGATCAGTCTGGAGCTGAAACTCTAACAATGGCTTTGACTATAAAATAAATAAAATAACTAATAATAGGGCAGCTGGTAATACTGGAGGGGAATTTTGGGTAATTGTAACATTTTTGTTTATTAATTGGCAGGTTTTAATTTTGTAAATGATTATAAAAGTGCAAAATTGGTCAGTAATTCCCCCTCAAGGTATAAACAGATTATTACTAACATTAACAACCTAATAATAATAATAATAATGAC
>NW_003553281.1:0-1871 GCF_000090795.2 Amphimedon queenslandica | reverse complement strand
CATTCAATTTGCACAAGTTAACATCATTACCAAGGACAAGATCTAATTCAGCTCTCTCATATCATCTCTACATTATGAACTCCTGTTGTACAATTGCATAATCATTATCTGTTGGTGTCTCTGTTTTCATTGGATCTATCACTCTGGTTTTTCTTCCACCGGTCGGTTTTTCCCTCCTCGAAGTGGGTTTTTTACCTCCGGGGGAGTTTTTTCCATGGAGCACCTTGTGGACTGGACTGAACAGAGTGGTGCTCCAAAATTTTTTTTTGTTGTTGTCCGAGTGATTAATTTTTGATTTAGTTCAGTTTATGTTATAATGTTTGTATAGTCATAATATTTTGTTGTAATTATTCGTTATGAGTGTGCAACAAGCACTTAACCCAATGGGTCTATTGGAATGCATGTGAGGGAGGCGGGGTAGAAAAGGGAGGTGCAGAATATAACCACTGCTCCACCTTACGTGATGATTGCTACAGCACCGAGCCAGAGGAGGTAGGACACGGTTGACCTTTGATTAATAATTGCAAAGTTCAATTGCATTCCATTGGTATCACGTGATGCAAAATGGCCAAATTCTTCCACTAGTACCACTTCTAACAATAATTTAGAGCATCAAGATAGAGTCAATGCGACTTTCATTAATTCACTAGAAACTATGATAGGTGCAGTAATTTTTAACATCTTAAACTAGCGAAGATTGATTTATCTGATGAAGTAAAGAAGAGAATCAAAGTTAAGATGCACTGTCTCTTTCTCCTTCTTATATTCATGTCTATAATCAAATAAGAAATATTCTCCATACAATGGTGATTTTAACAACCGTCAAGGGTAGTCATAGATCTCTCTAGTTTCTGCAGTAGTAGCTAGTTTTGTGATACAATCATCAGAAAGCTGCCATTTTTCATCACGTGATACCAATGGAATGCAATTGAACTTTGCAATTATTGCTCAAAAGTCAACCGTGTCCTACCTCCTCTGGCACCGAGCATGAGCACGGGTATAAAACGGGGGTGGGCTGCCCAGTCAATTAAAAATGGCGGGTGGCTTTAGAATGTAATTAAAAATGGGCAGTGAAGAATCACAGAATGCAAGCACCACAGGCATCCACAAGATCTAAAAAAGACTCTTAGAAGAGTACAGACAGTTTTACTAACTCCCTATACCAGCAGAAGACTCAAAAGAGCCATGCATCATGCAGCTTTAACTAAAACTATAAAATTAAACATGGCTGTCAACAGACCAAAGCTATCTAGCTTGTTCTTAGATAGCAAGGATTGAAAATCTTCTAAATGATGACTAAAGGCACCTTTCTCTTTGGCAGACTCAAACTCGATGTTAAAAGTCATCCTGAATGAGTCCTTGATCGACCTAAAGCTCGGCCTGTTTCACCGTATGACTCGCTATAAACAACTTAACCGTGATTTAGTCAGAAGATAAGAACAAGAAACATGTGGAAATAAGAGGCCAGGCAATTGTAGCCTCTTCCTTTTACTGTTACTATGTAAATCAACTGATGTTATCAAGATCTTTATCATGTGTAATCGCCATTTTGAATATTTGCTTCCATTTTTGGGCAGACCACCCCCGTTTTATACTGCGCATGCTCGTTTAAAAAAGGATGGAAACTAGAACAAAAAATTTTAAAAAATTATTTAGTGTAGGGTTGAGCCTCTGTTGGATTTGAACCTATCAAATGAATTCAAACAAGCCCCTGTAGGGTTGCTGGTTTGAAAGTATAAAATGAATTCAAACAAGCCCCTGTAGGGTTGTATCATTATTAAAACACCAACATGTCAACCCTACACTGCAGGTATATATAATTGTCCAATGATATCATAACTTTAAACTTAATTAAAGTCAACTTACCATAA
>NW_003553280.1:0-1871 GCF_000090795.2 Amphimedon queenslandica | reverse complement strand
AGAAAAGTTACCTAGGTGATTTTGCTGTAACAAAGATATGTCTAGAAGAAGGTTAGATTATAATTATTGTATTCAATGCCAGACCATAATATTAGCAAGACCAGTATATTCAATGCCTAAAAATTGTTTTGCTTGCTTGATCTAACTTTTAAGTTACTTAGAACAAAAGCCTACGAGTAAAAATAGTTTTTCATTGTCCCTCTTGTCCATTGATGGTGCTGATGGGCGAGAATATCTTACTTATAGAATAGACGTATGTATTTTTTGTGGAAACCATTACGAATGCTTTGCACCTGCTTATTTTCATGTCAAAGGTAAGTGTAGATTTTGTCTTGTACCGTAGATCGGGAAATTTTCGTGTAGATTTATTTTCACCAGCGAAATTTTCGCGTGTTTAATTTTCGCCGGGATGACTAGTGGTGAAAATTAAGCACGGTTAAAAATTAAACCATAGCAGTGCTTCGAATGACAGGTTTCTTCAGCTTCCTTGAAAAGTATTTCGAGGCAGATGTTGCTCCATGTTGAACGGCATACTTGCCAATCTGTGAACGTTCAGAAGCACTAAACTTCTGATAAGGGCTGCAGTGTTTCTTACTATTTTGACCACAATCATTCTCTTCTTCTTCTACTGTCCTGTTCATTTCCCTTATTACATCGAAGGGAATAAGAGTAGAAAGGGATCCTCTTGGGTCTTGAAGGTTGTGAAGTGGTTTAAAATATCGAAGCAAAGCCGTGCAGCTGCGTTCAAGGCCACGTGTTTAATTTTAACTCGCTCTAATTATTCGCAATGTTCAAATTTTCGTGTGTCAAATTTTAACCACTTAGTAACATGGTGAAAATTTTTTAACGGTGAAAATTTCCCGATCTACGGTAATTAGTCGATCTATTCTTATTAATGTGTTTGAATATTAATTTTATTCTATATTTTAGGTCGTCCCAATATCACAAGTGATGATAGTAACAAAGTTGTGATCACAGGTAATATTGATAAAGACATTCATTTATTACCAACCGGAGAAGATATCCAACTTGCAACAGAAGGTATGGGTGTGGTCATTATTTTTATTTATTTATAATTATTTATTATTATTATTATTAATTTATTATTATCATAATTAGAAGGTGATTGTTAATAGAACTGGCTGTGCTAGAAGTGAAGGCTATAATGGGTAAGTAAGATAAAGCAGGACATAATTATTTAAAATTAATATTTTATTATTATTCTCTTCCAGTATAAGGTCGGAGTCAGACATGTTCAGTTTCCTAATGTCCCAATGGAGGCCTGATCCTCCTAAACCTGATCCAGAGGCACTTGACATGGCAGTGATACAAGCTGAATGTCAGGGAAACAGCAATACGTAATCAAAGAAATAATAATTTATTATATATATATATATTTTTTCTTTTTTAGTCATCATCAGCCTCAGAATGATGTCCCCGTTGCTATGCATTACCGGGCGTGTCAATGGATGTATCGTGAGAATGTGGGCGTGTTTGGTTCCCATATTCATGGGCTGGGCCTGTTCTGTCTCCAGGAGATTGACTCCGGTGATATGGTCATTGAATACGCTGGTACTGTAATACGATCAACCCTCACTGACTATCAGGAACGGTTCTACGAGAGTAAAGGTATTGGGTGTTATATGTTCCGTATTGACAGTGATGAAGTGGTGGACGTGACAATTAATGTCCGGAAACATGGTTCGATTCATTAATCATTCTTGTGAGGTGGGTGGAGTTTGTTGGTTTCCATGGTTATTGTGTTTATTGCCTGTTTTTCTCTCTTTCTCTCTTTAGCCAAATTGTTACAGTAAAGTTGTGGCAGTTGATGGACAGAAGATTATGATATTTGCTCTTGAGACGGTTAGTGA
>NW_003553279.1:0-1871 GCF_000090795.2 Amphimedon queenslandica | reverse complement strand
GAAAATAAGTAAATATTATGCATGATACTACTACATTACACTAACTTGTAATGTGAGGTGTGCTTTGATTGTGAATCAGTTTCATTAGTAACTGCTGTTTCCTCATAGTTAGCTTGAAAAGCACTGGTGATACTTTTCTTAAAGTTGACCACCCATTCCTCCTCTCCTTTACCATAAAACACACCCAATACTTTACCACTTGATGTGCTTTGAGCAAAGCAGAACCATTTATCCAATTTTTCCACTGGAACTGGATCACTACAGTATACAATGAAAAAATTGCATTAGTCTATGTCTACATTTAGTGACACAAATAAAAAATTGAAAATAGCAATAGACTACACTTGATGAATTTTCCTTGTCTCCCTGTCTTACTTGTTGCTATCTTCACTGGTTTTTGTGATGACACTGTCTCTGACTTGCATGCAAGAACGAATTGATAGTTCATTGTTAAATGTACCAACTGCAAGAAATAAATGGAATATGTACTAAATTTAAATTCTTAATGAATGAAAGTGAAAGATACCTGCATGCTACAGTGCTAACATGGCTGACCTGATTCACAAGAGATTTCCACTTTTGCAGATATAGAGACTTTTTCTCCTTTGCCCAACTCTATTCCAGCATGATATTGGTACAAGCAACTCTCAGAAATATTCTGTGCAAGAGAAAACATAAAGTAATGCGTCCAGTACTTACTTTACAATTAGACACTTTCACATATCTTCCATAGGTAACTCCACAGGATAGGAAGAATGAGAGAGCAAGAGCTAGTAACACAAAGTCTTTCATGCTAAAGCTTGCAAGACTCTGTGACAAAACTAGACACTAGCTGCACTCATATTTATACTAATCTGCATGTTGCTGCATGCCTGCATCTTGTTATGCATGCATGGTTTCCTAAAAAGATAGTATCAAATTTTAGTTTTAGTGTGCATGTATCTTAATTAACACTTGCATGTAAACAGCCACACCATCAAGTACCCATATAACGGTTTTCAATAAAAACATGAATGTTGTCTTACAAAAAAAAATAACTTGATAAACTTGTATTAAAATACCATTGAGATGTTAGTTTCAACAAAACAAATCCAATAACACAACTTTAATAAACAATTTGGGATAAGATATGTTTTGTAAATTGTCACTTAAAGGCTAAATAAACTTATGGCCGAACTAACATGTCAAGCAGGACAAATAATGCTGTCCCACATATATATAACTGATGTTTTGCTAAAATAGGCATCGTACATCAAGTTGCTAATCTACATGCGCTATGTACAAGTACAGTAGCATAGCTATCCTTTTATATACTTTACGTCACTAAGACTTATAATTTGTACATGTATGTAGACTACATGCACTGACACTCCCTCATTATTTTGCTAATATTAATAATTCATCCTTTATCAAACTGTAAAGGAGATGATGCTATTTCCCAAGGAGAGCTTCGTTGTAATGTGAAGAAATAACTTCAAAAAATGTAGTAAAAATACATGTGTGTACTGTATAGACACAACATCAACTATTAAATTCCTTTGGAAGATTCTTTTTCAGCCATTTTTGATGCATGCAGGGTTTTTGGCCCAAGTCTTTGTGCAGTGATGTGAGTGTATCATTGCTGGTGATTTAATTGAATATTTTTTGATTCATTGTTCAAAAAATGAAAACGCTTATATGCTACACTAATAAAAAGCTTAAGCTCAACTACAAAAAAGAGGAGTCCATAAAAAATGATCACATCAGCTTTCAATGATGATTGAAGAATATCATTTTGATACTCTTGTTGAACAGAAACATCGTGAGGCTCCATACCGGCTACCCTTGCAAAGGACATTGAGGGGGTGGCTTCCATTACAATTACAAGCATA
>NW_003553278.1:0-1872 GCF_000090795.2 Amphimedon queenslandica | reverse complement strand
TCGTACGTGGTAATTCACTGTACATCATTGTAATGAAGGTTACCAAATCCCTTCATGACAAACCTACATTCGTTTACTCTATCAATGGTAAAGCACTCAATACACCAAAAGAAATGACTCTGACAAACCTTCAGATTATTGAGAAATTTGTACGTTCTGTTGCAGCAACTTCAAGAGAAGACAATAGTGAACCAGCATTTGCCATTATAGCCACTCATTGTGACAAGTCAAAATTTAAAAGATTTTTTGGCCTCAAGGAAACAATCAGGGAAAAGAACAAGACCCTTCAATCTTGTTTGAATGAATTTCTTGATCTTTTTATATTTTATAATCGTGATTCTAACGAGCTCATTTTTCCAGTCGATAACTTTTGCAAATGGGACCGAGAGAAGATCTCTGCTGATATTTGTCATCGTCTTTTATCTGATATTAGAGGTAATATTAACATACCAGTACGTTGGTATGTGTTCGATTTAAATTTGAAGAATGAAGCATCAAAGGAGACACATGGAATGATCTCACTTGAGTCCTGTTACTCTATTGGTCAAAGGTTAGAAATGGACCAAGGAGAAGTCAATGAGTGTCTCATTTATTTAGACTCAATGAGATTATGTATTTACTATCCAACGGTCCTTCCACAGGTAGTATTCACTAATCCTCAGTTTCTGATAGACTGTCTCTCCAATATTGCATGTGTGTCATTCATTGATAATTTAACAGAAATAGGAATCAATTTATCATGGGAAGATCTAAATTTGCTTAAAAGAGATGGAGTTTTTGATGAATCTCTGTTGGACAATCTTCAATTGAATCTTGTTCCTGGCCTGTTTTCAAAAGGGGATCTCTTGTCTTTGATGCAACACTTCCTTGTTATCTCCACTATCAAAACAGCTGATAAATCTCGATACTTCATTCCTATACTTCTACCAGCTGAACGTCTTAATGAAGAACAGAAGGCATTGTTTGCTCAAGTAGCTGATCCACTTTTTATTCAGTTTGATAAAACAGTTTTACAGGTAGCTAAATAAAGAAAATAATTATGACTGTAAACGTATTTACTTTTCTATATACAGGGTTTATTTCCAACATTGGTAGTCTCACTGTTAAGTCGAGAAGAAGAACCTTTATTTTTTATTGATAGTCGCACTTCTGATTTTCCCCAGCAGCTCCGCCATGCAGTGAAACTCTACACAGAGGAACTCTTTGGATCAGTGCTCCTTTGTGAGAATGTTGAATCTATTGAAATTTATTTTACAGGCCGTTCACGACATTGTGATCGTCTTCGTAAGGTTGTCCTTGAAGCTTTATCAATCAGTGCTAAAGTACTGCAATATGATGAGAAGAAATTAAATATGTCAGCTGTTGTTCGTTGCAATCGTAAGCATAATGTTCCTGCTAATGATAAAATGATTCATCCTATTACCATCTCTTACAAGAATGACCCACCTGAGATAGGTTGCAGTATTGAGACTAGTCTTCCTACCATCATTATTAACGATTTAAGTGAAAAGCAAAGCTGCTGGCTAATAGGTAAGTCAATATGCCCTATTTGTTATTGTATGACCTTCCTTTTTATTAAAGGAGCAGCAGGTACACATTCTGAGACCATTTCCTTACCAACTAATGGAAATGAAATATTAAGTGAGTGAAAATAAGCTGCAAAATTTATTACTCTTATTTGTTACAGATCATACTCATGCCCCCATTGTTCTTGATGCTATCAAATCTGTCGTGTTTCAATGGATGGTTCTAGGCATTACCTTGGGAATTGAAAAGTACAAGTTGGAAGAGATAAAGTATAATTCCCGTGATCAAGTTCAAGTTTGCCGTAAAGATATGATCCATCACTGGATAGATACAAGACATGCTACA
>NW_003553277.1:0-1872 GCF_000090795.2 Amphimedon queenslandica | reverse complement strand
CTCCCAATATATTGAGATTGCTAAGCTCAACACAACAACATCTGAGGGTGTAATTCATCATCTAAAGTCTATATTTGCTAGACATGGGCTACCACAAGTTGTTGTGTCTGACAATGGGCCCCAATACTCCTCTAGCTTATTCAAACAGTTTGCTAAACAATACTGCTTCCAGCACATCACCAGTAGTCCCAAATATCCACAGGCTAATGGTGAAGCTGAAAGGGCAGTGTAAACTGTGAAGAGACTCTTGTTAAAGGCTGAAGACCCCTATTTAGCACTACTAGCATACAGATCTACTCCATTAAAAATTGGATATAGCCCAGCTGAGTTATTAATGGGGAGAAACCTAAGGTCAACCATCCCAGCCACAAAAGATCAACTGAAGCCACACACACCTAGTCAGAAGAAAGTGAGATTTAAGGATTATGTATTAAAAGCAACACAGAAGAAACACTATGATAGAAGACATAGGTCAAAGGAACAACATTCTCTAGCATTGGGAGACCATGGCAAGTCTGGATACCAGACCAAAAAACTCAGGGTACTGTTCAAGGGGAACAATCAAATCGATCCTATACAGTACATACATCAACAGGAGTTATTAGGAGGAACAGAAGAGATTTAAATATCCTTCTCTCTTCAGAACCAGTTGAAGAGGTTCCTAGTCTAGATCCATCTGAAACAATTCCAGTACATGAGGATCAGTCTACCGATATTCCCAAACCTCAGTCCGAACTGAGAAGGAGCAACCGTCATGTCCACCCTCCAGATCGTTATGGAGTCTGGTTAAAGTAATAACTAAATATTAACAGACTGAGGGGAGATGTGGGATAATTATGTATCATTGATAGAATTCCTTATTATTTCTGTATGATGTATTATTTGTCATTTCCTGTATGCATGTGTATAAATAGGTGTGTGTTGTTATGATTATCATTCTCATTCTTATTCTTATTCTTCTTCGTGGCTCTTTCTCTCTTCCGTTCTCTTCTACTCTTATTTTAGTCAGTTGTATTCTTTATTATATTCTCATTGTTTACTGTACGATTATAATTGAGTTAGCCCAATCTTACAGACCTTACCCGCAATGCATAAAGAGTATGTTGTCTTTAATAAACACCTTTACACAGGCCTTACTATGAATGGAGGGTTTGGTCTAGTATGATTCATCGGTTTTTGTTATTGCTCACTCATTGCATTTATTACTCACTTATTTTTGCATTTATTGCTCACTCATGGCATTTATTGCAATTGTTTTTGTTATACTTACACAGCATTAGCGCTAGTTAAATACGGATCCGTTTATCGCACAGTATTTGGCACAGGTAAGTATGGTGGCCGAGAGGGTCAACCCGTCAATGGGTCCGTTCACGGTCCGTGTAAGTTTCCCGGACGGGTATCCGTCCGGAACCCGCCCGGGTGAAATTGCGGGTCATTTAAATTAATTAACTAGAAGGAACAAACGCGCCCACTCTGCCTAATTAATTAATTTAAGTTAACTTTTCATAAGTAAAAATGCCTATTAATTCCATGGAATAGCAGTGTGAAAATTATAATAATTATATAGATTTTTTAAAAAACAACTTTATCTTTGGAACTGATACTTATAAAGATATTTTGAAAGCAATTGAAGTACAGTGTGGTATAAAGAGAAGGTAATAGTCGAAGTACAAATAATTGCATTGTCCATATATTTTATAATAGTGTAATAACTATTATTGAACTTAGTAATTATTATGTATTATGTTTTGGGGTGTGTGACAGGGTGTGGTTGACTAGAGTATGGTTCTAACTATTGTGACTGGTGGTGTGTGTGTTCGATAATCTTTATCATTATCAATCGGATTACAAACGGTCCTTTTAATATTATTA
>NW_003553276.1:0-1873 GCF_000090795.2 Amphimedon queenslandica | reverse complement strand
CCACCACTGGGCTATCAGGCTGGAGCAGTACCAGAGACTATAAGGTTGGAAGATGTGGAATTTAGAGATGGAGATCATGATTTCGTGGTAATGTCACTGAAAAATCATCGACAGAACTGAACTGCTTTACACACACATATACATTACATGTACATGTACATTCAGTGTTGTATAGTCACAAAGCTTCAAGGAATTAAATCAAGGTTATAAGAGGCCGGCCGTTTTCATGTGAGATGGAGAAAAACTTTCGTGGAGATGAAGAATCCACAAAACAGTAAAACTTGTGACCTCAAAATGAAGTGGCCATATGGTCTCAATTTTTATTGTATGAACAGTAAACGTGTACATTTTATGCTTTTAAATTTGCTGAAATTGCTAGTACTATCCAATGGCTATGTTAGTCTTCTTTATGTATTTCCTTTGTTTTATTTTACAGTAAATTTCATTTAGTAATAATTATTTAAAATTTTTTATTTCACATACCGTATAAGTGGTTTTTTTCGAGGGTTGCAAATTTCGCGAATTTCACAGATTCCCTCCTGATTCGCGAAAATAAAATCTGCGAAAATCAATTTAATACAGTACCCGCATGGCACACGTGGTAGAATTCGCGAAATTAAAATCTGCGAATTGGAATTTTAGCAGATTTCACGAAATATAATTCCCTCGAAAAAAACCACTTATATGGTAATAAAAAGTGTATTAAATATTAATAGGCTACGGTCATTAATTAACTATCAAGCCACACCCATCAATTAATTAACCAGTATCTTACCAACACTAGCAATAGCTATCCTATAGTCATCAGTCCACTGAGGGATCTTCAAATGAAATGAACTGTAGAGTATCTCAAGGATCTGTCTCTGGATATATAAGAGATGATAATAATAATAATAATAATAATAATAATAATAATAATAATAATAATAATAATAATAATAATAATAATAATAATAATAATACATGTACACTAGAAAATGAACTACATGTACATACATGTACTGTACATGGAGCCATTTTAAGGCTATAGTACAGGGATTTTTCAGAATTTAGCCCATTTTTTAAATGGCTGTAACTTGAAAAATTAAAGTCAGAATCACCTCAAACTTGCTACACAGCATAAGGACATCAATGTGTATCAGAAAATGTAATAAAAATTTGGGGTGATTCCGGAGCCATTTTTTGGAAAAAACCATGGGCTATATATAGTACAGGGATTTTTCAGAATTTAGCCCATTTTTAAAATGGCTGTAACTTGAAAAATTAAAGTCAGAATCACCTCAAACTTGCTACACAGCATAAGGACATCAATGTGTATCAGAAAATGTAATAAAAATTTGGGGTGATTCCGGAGCCATTTTTTGGAAAAAACCATGGGCTATATATAGTACAGGGATTTTTCAGAATTTAGCCCATTTTTAAAATGGCCGTAACTTGAAAAATTAAAGTCGGAATCAGCTCAAACTTTCTACACAGCATAAGGGCATCAATATGTATTAGAAAATGTAATAAAAATTTGGGGTGATTCCGAAGCCATTTTTTGGAAAAAACCATGGGTTATAGTACAGGGATTTTTTTCAGAATTTTGGCACTTTTTTAAAATGGCCATAACTTAAAAAATTAAAGTTGGAATCAGCTCAAACTTGCTACACAGCATAAGGGTGTCAATATGTATCAGAAAATGTAATAAAAATTTGGAGTGATTTCAGAGTCATTTTTTGGAAAAAACCATGGGCTATAGTACAGGGATTTTTTCAGAATTTTGGCACTTTTTTTAAATGGCTGTAACTTAAAAAATTAAAGTCGGAATCAGCTCAAACTTGCTACACAGCATAAGGGCATCAATATATATTAGAAAATGTAATAAAAATTG
>NW_003553275.1:0-1873 GCF_000090795.2 Amphimedon queenslandica | reverse complement strand
TGATGATACTGTTACTTTAATTCTATTTCTTTCTTTCATTTTTTAGTAGTTCATCTCCTCCAGTTAATTATAGTGTTAACGATAATAATAAATTAATGGTTATTATTATTTAATTGGCCTAAGTACTCTCACAATACTACACATCTTATACTGTGTTCTGTTCACTTTATGTTGGAGAGAACTGATGCCTGATGGAGAGGAGAGAATGGGAACAGATCATGTTACAGAACAGCAACTGGAATAGCAGCACTGATGAAGATTAATGTATATTCTTTTTGTATATTTATTATTATAATAGTGAACAATTCATAATGGTACACTCTTCTTGTACTTTTTCATAGTACATACACTGACCATCCTTTATACCTGATACAATCCTGTAGAATTCTATGTTGCTCTGTAGCTAAATGCTTGTATTTTCTTCAGTTTACAGGAAAAGCAGTTTGCTATGCAGTTCAGTGAAATGACCAAATTTAGTCAAAAACTAAATTCTTAGCATAGCTTAATGAAGTTTATTTATGGCACTCATGTGACAGGAATGACGAGAAACAATCACACCACTGCACCCTACTCCCACTAGGGGGCGGTTTACGATACGGAAACAAGATGATTGATGTCTCTCAATGGAGAGCAAGTATTGGACTGTGGAACTACTGTCAAGCTGCCTCCAGTAGACCAGCTAACGGCCGCCACTCTCACTCATTCAAAGCTGCAGTAGACACCAAGTCAGGCAGTACTACATCAGGAGAGAAGACATCTAAACTGCCAGCAGCTCTGTCTCTCATTGCTTTACTCCACCTCTTTCTCTCTTTATTAAGACACATCTTGATGATTCCTCCAACAGGTAAACAACAATTGCAACTTTGTACTTGTATATTTACTGGTATTTTATTATTAGGTAACTGCTACCAAGTACAATGTACTACTGGTGTTACTGCTACAGATACAAATTACCTCCAGTCAGTAGTCTTACCTGGAGGCAGCAGTTCTAACCTGATTTACAGTTATTTCTATTTGATTGTTTGTTTACGTATGCTCCTCCTCTTATCAGGAGATGTTGAACTCAATCCTGGTCCTATGATTGATGACCGACCTGATACTTCATTATTAATTCAATGGCTTGAACCACTTGTTGACTGGCAATCATTTGGTTACTGTTTACCAGGAATAACACAACATGATGTATCAATAATTGAAGCTGAGAGTTCCAGTGTGAATGACCAAAAAAGGAAATTGTATTCAAAGTGGCTCTCTGTTTCTCCTGAGGCAACTTGGAATGATGTCATTACTGCATTGACAATTAGAAGAGAAAACACTCTTGCACAAAATATCAAAAAAATGATTGAAGGGCATCTTTCTGTATCTAATGTTAGTAATGGAGCTGCTGTTGGTACTATACAAAAAGAGAAAATAATGTTTAACACGAAAGAAGATGAAGAACAAGTTCTGCATTCACTGATAGAGCTCAATAAGGCATTTACTAATCTAGAAATTGAGGTACGCACAGCTTTTGATGAGAAAGAATCTTCAGATCCTAAGCTACTCACTGATTTAACAAGATGGATTGAGAGATACATGAACTGGAATGACAAGCTAACAAATGCATCGTTAAATGAAACTTTTAAAATTATTCAACCGTTTTATGACTTTGTTGACTGCAATTTAATAGTGGATTTAAGTGAAAAATTTCTAAATGATGTTACATTTGGCAAAGAAAAGCTGAATATTGTAAATGAACTGCAAAATCACAAGAAAAAAGCAGACAAATTTCGATCTTCAAGTACTGTGGCTCATCTTCACAAGTCATTAATGGAAATATACCAGGAGCATATTCCAGATCTAACTAACATGCCACATATTATCATAAAGCTTC
>NW_003553274.1:0-1873 GCF_000090795.2 Amphimedon queenslandica | reverse complement strand
GTCACCTAAAAATGATGATTTTGACAACACAATTGCACCAAAACTAAAAATACACTCCTTTTGAGAATAGGCCCACTACAACTACCTATTCTCAAGCTACAAAACCATATAGAAAAAGTTCCAATTAAGTCCAGTATTACAAAGAAAAATTGGCTAGAAAGGTGGGGCTTGAAAAACCAAGATTTAGAAAATAACAGCTCTTTTACTTAACACAAACTCTAAATAATAGCCCCACTACAACTAGTAAACAATAACCTATCAGTACAATAAAAAATGTTGGCCTAATTCAACAGAGTTAAGCTAAAAAAGTGGCTTGAGTGAAATGTACACAACAAGTAGGCTATGACATCCATTGTAGAACTATAATATGCACTCAAACTATCGTTTATGAGCATTATTTCAATATATAAAGGCTTTGCAAAGTCCTCTGAGGGATCATTCAGCTACTTTAACAAACGAATAGGCTACTGTGATTGTTTTACTTACACTAGCCATTAATTGCAGTACATTAGCCATCAGTAAAAGTCGGGATATTCCAGTATTTACCCCATTCCATCCTCTGCAAATTAAAGGTCCCTCCTGCTATTCTCTTCGATCTAATAATAACGGTAACTTTTCTCAGATCACTTGTAAGACATCTACATACTCAAACTCATTTTACCCATCTGCAATTAATCAATGGAACTATCTTCCCCCTCCCCTGAAACTTTCTCTTTCCCTCTCTTATATTAAATTTTTCATTGACCACCGTCTATAATACTGTACAATATTTCAACAATTAGCTTTGCTATTATTATTATTATTAAAAAAAAAAATCTTTTTCAATGTGGGCGTGTTTAACATTATACACCACACCTACCCACGTGGTGCCACCATGGCTGCATCTGCTAAAAGTTAAGTGTCCTTTCTGCCATCTGTCTTACCAGTTTTCATCTTCACTTTCAAAGCATGTTAAGGAGAAACATAGCAATGAGAAAAGCGTCAAAGATTCTCACGTTTTCTGCAATTTATGCGGCTCAATGTAAGTATATTTGAGTATATATACAGTGCTAGAAGTGACACTATTTAATTTAGGGTTTTAAGTGTGGCAAAGCTAATTGAGTATCTTCATCAAATCCACAACAAGGAAATCAAAATAACAAACCATGAATTTGGCGTTCTATTGATAAGTTTTATGAGTGGAAGAAAGGGAAAGAAAGTCATTCAAAGTCTTTTTATGTCAAGAACAGTGCCAGTCGCATGCAAGGTCTTAACAGGAAATCCTATTATTATTGTAACAGGTCTGGTGTGGTGCGTCAGTCGAAAGAGAAACGTCAGAGAGCTCCCAAGGTTCAAGGTTCCTGTAAAACAAATGAATACTGTACTGCATGCACACATGACAGTGATTGAGGATTTTATTACGAAGATGGTTAAAGTCACTTATTGCAGTCATCATGGTAATCACAAACCAGAGGTATGTCATTTGAGAGTACCTGATGAAGTAAAGAATGCTGTTGCAGCTAAGCTAGCTGAAGGAGTAACAATTGAAAGAATACTGGATGATATTAGAGACAGTGTAACTGGTACTATTGAAAGGGAGCATCTTATGAATCGTCAGGATGTTCACAACATTGAATACAAACTTAATCTTCAAAGTATCGAGAAACATCAAAATGATCATTCAAGTATAGTAGCATGGGTTACTGAAATGCAGGAAATGGAATGTCAAATGAGAATGATCATGATAACATTGATACAACAGTAGTAGCTGAATCACCAATTGCAGATCTATCCACAGATCACTCAACATCTTTATCACTTACAGAACATTCTACACTAGCACCAAATGAGGATGCTGTACAAGAAGAAAATCAGCTTGCCTATTATTCTAGAC
>NW_003553273.1:0-1873 GCF_000090795.2 Amphimedon queenslandica | reverse complement strand
CCACAAGTGACTCATCATAGGCAGTAATCACGTCTTTTCGTAGTTCATAGTAAAGATGAAACAGGACGTTACTGATCAGACTTGGCGTTATCATTTGAGTTTTGTCTTAAATGATGTACTAATGTAGTACTCCTCACTATTTGCTTCTTTTGTGTAAAGTTTCATAATATAGTTTAAAATACTACAAGAGACTGATCAAACATACTTTTAAATTTAGGTTGGTTTTTCAGTGTTATACTTACTTCTATTTGTTTCATAAATTCTTAGTTTTAGAGTATGGTGCATACTAGGAATGACTAATCAGATAGAGCCATCTTTTAGATTATGAAACAATGTTTTATGCATTGAGTTTTATCACTTTTAAAGTAAAGTTTAAAAATACTATGGTTTTATCACTTACAACTATCTTTAAAATGTTTCAAGTACAACTTTTCACTATCAGATTCTTGTTTTCTGACTTTCATAGTATAGCTTTACCAGGAGTTACTGATCAGATTGAGTTATCATTTCAGTTTGGTTTTCCTGTACTAGTCAGTTCTCACTGTTTTTGCTCCGTTCAGTTTCATAAGAATATAATTTAAAATACCAGAAGTGACTGATATATGGTGGCCCAATGATTCACCTGAAGCAGTTGATTGGTCGCCTATAGGTACCTCAGCAGTACCGGTTAGTCACCGAGCACATGGCAAATGGTGGTGGGTGCGGGTGTAGTCTATCATAAAGATGTCTTCCAGACGAGCTTCTAGGTCTGCACTCAATGGTCTGTACACTACTTACTACACATTTTATCTTCTACCTCTACTAATGAAGTTTTTCATTGTTGAAGAAGCACTACAAAGAGCTCGATTTGAAACTCAGAGGTTTTGAGTGAGTTTGAAAATGTTTCTATTATTGAAGTATGTTGTCAGTCTACAAAAGGACAAATAATCTCTTTTGATCATCCAGAATACGCTACACTCATTTGATCAGCTAAGGGTGGTATTGATAAACTTGGAAGCTTATTCGAGATCATTATAGAGTTTTTGTCCAGGTCCAGATTACATAATCATACTATAATAAAAACAACCACAGATATGTTGTTGTGGAAGCACTTAAGTTTTTAGATCCAGTACGAGTAGAAAGAAGAAAAAATTGGAAGCTCAAAAGGAGGAATTGTCAAAGTACATGCATTGCTAATTGTTTACTTATTAATAATTACAGGGGCCAAACTAGGTATAGCACATACATGGCTACAATAAGCTATCACTGTTTGGTTTGACAATTAATGGCTGCATTGATGGGGAATGTAAATAAATTAGTGCAATATTGCAATTCACTATACAATTTTTGCCAGAAAATTTTTTAGTTAAAGCTTGCATCTACTTATTTTGAACTGAGAGTAATTGTTTCATAGACTTAGATGCAATTCCTAACGAAATAAATGATATACAATAGTTTTGTTACTTTAACAAAAAAAATTTTATTAGGTTTGCCAAAAATGTTTTACAGTGGATAAGGGTACTGAAATGTTACCTGTATCTGGTGCACATGTATCACTTTGTCTCGATTACAACGATGAGTTTTCTGATGAAAATACCTTCATTTATTGTCCATCCAAGCATAGCATTGTATAATTAATTAGCCAAAACTGACCCGTGGATAAAAATGTTAAAAGTAGGGAGATGATATGGCAGTGACAGCAGGAATATGGTGTAGCAAAAAGAGCAGTGACATATTGTGTAAATGAGAGCAGACAGATGCTGTGGCAGTGAGAGCAGGAAGATGGTGTGGCAATAAGACCATTGAGATGTTGAGAAAATGAAAGCAGGGAGATATGGGTGTGGCGGGAAGGCAAGGAGTTGGTGTGGCAGTGAGTGCAGGGAGATGGTGTGGC
>NW_003553272.1:0-1873 GCF_000090795.2 Amphimedon queenslandica | reverse complement strand
GGTACTGATAGACACGCTGAAAATGTGAACTCCTAAACTCTTTGTCATCCATCAATTGAGCAGAAGCATCTACATGTGTAACGATACCAAAATTAATAATAATCTAAAGTCTCGTTATTACCTCCCCTTTCTCCTTCAAGCACATTACAGACTGATCTAGGAGACAAACACTGAACTGTAGGAAGAAGCTTAAGTAGTTCAACTGTTGGTTTAGCAAACTTAATATCATTCTATAAACAATATTAACACACAACGATGCCATCAATACTACACTCAAAAATATATACCTTTAATACAGAGACTTCAATGGCATATAAATGAGAAATGTAGGATCTCCAGATTTTCCCATGAGTGCCAGACACAGCTTGTAATATCAGTAATGAGAACAATATTGAATCAACCTGCCTCAACACCTATATGGATTAAATCACCAATAAAAAATGAATAAAAGTTATTAAAATTTTACTTATACTTACATTTGGTGAAATATCAAGATGAAATATAATAGCTTGATTAGTGTCTTTATTACCAACACTACTTTTTAGCAACTGAACAATACTGTCACTAGTAACTTTAGGACCATGAACTGGTATAATAACATCAGAAGAGACTCCATAGCACTTGCTCTTTAGTTCTTCCTTCATTCTTTGAATATACAGTGATTTACCCATTCCTGTTCTATCAGATGTCACCACACGTACACATGAACTAATAAAAGCCACAAAATAAAAATAATTATACTACACAACATCTATTACTTTTCTCTGTCAATAGTAGAAGCAAGTGCTCTTCTTCCTAAGATGTTAGGATTTTGCACAAAATGAGACTTCAAATATTGTTTGTAATCATCATCACAATGAAATGCCTCCAGTTGTTGCTTGAATAATTGAAGTTTCGATATCATATGAAACTTGTCAAGATCTTCATCACTACATACTATTACTAGCCTATAATCTAAACAGAAAAAATATATAACAAAAAATCATTAGAAAGTTATCAAAATTTTACCATTTTTAGCATAAGAACATTCGGTAAGTGATTTCAATGCTTTATCACAGACTTGATAAGAGAGTAGTTCAGCATGTACTAGACAGAATATTCTAAAGTGGTTAGGGTCTCCCATAGCTCTCTTCCACAATAGAGTCACTTCTTCCTCAGTTGTATTCTCATTACAAATAAGAACCTCTTCATATGTTGGCATGGGAAGGTCTTTACTCTCCATGTATAGCGAAAGGACAGTTTTAAAAACTTTATCTGATAAAAAATAATCATCATAATTTAATTTTTCAAATTTTGAGTACATATACAACCTGGAGGGGTTACCAGTAGATTAGGTTCACCATATTTCAGTCCTTCAGGAAATTTCCTCTGCAAGCCAACAGTAGCTGTAAAGATTACAAAATTAATAGTCTTGAGCAAGTATTGTAAACTTACGTTTATTACTTAGAGAAAGTTGTTGTAGAGTCGTACCCAGTGCCAGTATGGTGAGGTATTTTTCAGCTGAAGTTTTCTCACTACTTGTGATTACCAAGTCTCTACATAAAAAAATAAAAAATATATACATTTAAAAACAACAACAGAATGAATTCAACTTTTCAAGTATACTTACTGTAGTTCATCAGAGTCTGCACTGATTTGTCTATCATATTCTCCAATGCTATCATGTCTCTCAAAGACACTATCATAAGGTACTGGAGCAAACAGTTCACCTGATTCAGGTGGACCCTCCATTAGAGAAGCCATTGCTCTTTCTATATTGTCTGAATGTTGCTCAGCAGCAGCTAATGACTCTTCTACAGTAAAACCAGAATCAATCAGGCCTCTAACGACAGGGTGATCCTCACTGACGGGTACTTGATGAACTACTTTTAGC
>NW_003553271.1:0-1873 GCF_000090795.2 Amphimedon queenslandica | reverse complement strand
ACGAGAAGTGTGTTCAACAACCCTTTTGCAACAGCCAATTACTTTAGGAGGACAAGGAAAGGTAGTCCAGATAGATGAATCAATGTTTAAACACAAACCTAAGGTATATATGTCATGGATGATTATCAAAAATAATAATGTTTACCTTTTCAGAATCACAGAGGACGTGCCACTAACAACGATGTCTGGGTATTTGGAATGGTGGATGTAAGCCATAGACCTGCACTAGGGTATATGCAAATAGTACCTGACAGAACGGCAGCCACACTACTTCCCATTGTTAGGCAGCACGTAGGTAATGGTACTACAGTTTATTCCGATCAGTGGGCAGCCTACAGGCACCTGTCATCACTACCAAATGTTTCCCAACATGAAACCGTCAACCATTCTGTTGAATTTGTGAGTCCCACAGGTGTTCATACACAAAGCATAGAGTCCTATTGGAATCGTGTGAAAACTAAATTTAAAAGAATGAAAGGATGTCACGAGCATCAGCTACCAAGTTACCTGGACGAGTTTATGTACAGGGAGAGATACGGGAAGACAGCTATGGAATGTTTTGACTCAATCATACGAGACAATGCTAGACAATACCCAGTTTGATTAATTCAGTATATATAAGCTTGTTTCATTATAACAATATCCGCAAAACTACTGAAACACATTAAAATTTTTCATCATAGTACCTTCTGTCTTGTCGAAATGGATCAATTACATCAAATCAGGGGTGCCATGAACTTTACTGCATTTGGTTTTTCATGAAGCAAAGCACCTAGGCTTTTTTCATTTTCTCTGGCAGCCTTTTTAAATTAAAATGAATGTGGCCACTTGGAAAAAGAAGGTGTGGTGATGACACGTATCCGGTGGGCGTGGTCAGTGGTTATTAAGTACGTAAAGGGCAGGAGTCGAATATTTCACTTGATCCAAATTTTGAGTATATTCATATGTCTTCTAATTCTCAGTTGCAGTGTTCTACACTGTAAACTTTCTTTCACACTTCTCTTTCCCAATCCCTCACAGATTGCTATCATTTTTTATTGTCTAGTTTCTCATTTGGATATGGGGGGGTACAGACATTCATTAAAATCAGGGGTTTGTCACCATGTTATCATATAATCCCCTACAATGACACAATCCACCGCAATGAGTAAAGAAAAATTCCTTACCTTTCACAGCAACGCTTCACTGGTTTCAGGCTGAGCCTATAGCCCCTGAGGATAGCAGCTGAACACACAGCTGATTCTCTCTATCAATACATAAGTAACCGCAGCTACAAATTAGTGATGGGCAATATATCGATTTTTATCAACATAAACGATATTTTACGCAGTTTGAATCATTATTGAAAATTTTATGCAATTTTCATCTATCTATTGACCACGCTCATTTATTAAGGTTAAATAACTAATCGTAATAAGCAATTGCACTGTTGAACTGCAAGAAAGAAGCAACTGACCAGTTGTTAGTTCAGCCTACTTCAATAAAAAGAGAACCAAGATTATGAGCATGAAAATGATTAGGAAATGATCTTCTCTCATGTCCAGTACAATTATATGTGCTAAAATCATTAAAATCATTAGCCACACCCTTGACACACCCCAAAATGAAGGTGTGGTTATCGTATCAATAATAATTGATATTTCCTGAAAAAGTGCATTATCAATCATTATCGAAAATTAAGAAAATTGGCCGTTTCGGCCATCACTACTACATATCTTTTAACTTACTGCTGTGAAAATACAGGAGCAAGTTGCTGCTGCTTCTTGTCCCAATTGCCTTGCCTCTGGTGACTGATCACTGCGCATGCTCAGACTTTAAGTCTGAGTTTGCGCATGACCTCCTCCCAGGGGGAGCAGATTCTTGCATCATGTGA
>NW_003553270.1:0-1874 GCF_000090795.2 Amphimedon queenslandica | reverse complement strand
CAAAAGTGTCTTGAGAGATAGCAGTAGCTTCTGCTCCAGTGTCCACTGTCAATGTAATTTGTTTTCCCTCTAATTGAATAGTTGCCAGCCATGTCGTTCCATTGCTTCTTGAAATCAGAGTGTCAAAAAATAGACTATCAAGATTCTTTTCACTGATTTCTCTTTTAGATGTGTCTTTGTGTTAGAAGTATTGTTGACTGTAGTGTCCTTTCTTGTGACAATTGTGACAGGTCGCATCCTTTGCTGGACATTATTCCTGCCCTTTATGAGCTTCTCTACCACATCGCATACAATTTCTCTTATGGCCCTGGGCCTGTCATTCTTGCAATAGTCCTCCAGTCTTGGGCTAGCTAGGTTTGTTTCTTCTCTTGGCAGACATTGAGTCAAGCCCTGGTTTACTATCAGTGAGGTCCTGAGATTGATCTTTCACAGCCTCCTGCTGGCGAACCATCTTCTTGGCTTTCTCTAGGTCCAGAGTTGCATCCAACTGCAAACGCTCTGACAGCCGCTGGTCTCGTATTCCAACAATAAGCCTGTCTCTTATCATCTCGTCTCTAAAGCCCTGATAGTTGCAGTTGTGTGCCAACTGAGAGCTCCATTATGAGCTGCTCCATAGTTTCCCCTTCCTTCTGAGAGCGACGGTTGAATCTAGCTCTTTCGTAGATTATATTGCGTCAAACTTGAAAAAACTCATTAAATTTTTGAAGGACTGTAGCATAGACCTNTTTTGTCACCAACTGAAATGTTTGTGGAGTCCAGGATTACTTCTGCCTCCTCTCCCATACAGTATAGTAGGGTGTTAGTTTGCTTCTCCTCTAGGTAATTATCCAGATTAGAGGCTACCCGGAATTGTTCGAACCTCTTGGACCAGCGAGGCCAATCATCAGGAGTCTTAAATTAAATTAAAGGGATCTGGAGCTGGAAGACAGATTTCAGCCATAACTTAGGTTGTCACCTGCACTGCCACCATGTAGTATAACTATTTTAATCAATGATCATTCAATAATAATAATATCAACTCTTACACAACCTATTTATATAATGTATATGTATGATGTAATCATGAGTAGTGGGATGTTATGCAATCTAAAAGGTGTCAAATATTAATAAGGTGTGTGTATGTATGAGAGTATGAGTTAGTTAATATGTTCATACTACAACACGGAGAGGTGTTAAAGCTGGTACACAGAAGAGCAGCTTTAAAACTGGTATGAATTTATCAAAATTATAGAATATGTTTAATTGTTGTCTCTAATTTAGATACTACTGATACTCGGAGAGGTGCTAAAGCTGGTACACAGAAGAGCAGCTTTGAAACTGGTATGAATTTATCAAAATTGAAAAATATGTTTTATTGTTGTCTCTAATTTAGATACTACTAATACTCGGAGAGGTGCTGAAGCTGGTACACAGAAGAGCAGCTTTGAAACTGGTATGAATTTATAAAAAATAATGTTTAGAATATGTCTAATTGTTGTCTCTCATTTAGATACTACTGATACTCGAAGAGAGGTGCTAAAGCTGGTACACAGAAGAGCAGCTTTGAAACTGGTATGAATTTATTAAAATTTTAGAATACGTTTAGCTATTATCTCTAATTTAGATACTACTGATACTCAGAGAGGTACTAAAGCTCGTACACAGAAGAGCAGCTTTGAAACTGGTATAAATTTATTAAAAATAATGTTTAGAATATGTTTAATTGTCTCTAATTTAGATACTACTGATACTCGGAGAGGTGCTAAAGTTGGTACACAGAAAAGCATCTTTGAACTACCTTTTTTGTTTTGTGATAATATAAAAATTAAAGTTGTTAAGGGGTTCATTATTTGGTGCTCTATCAACTTATATTGCCTTGCCTTTATTTTTTATTA
>NW_003553269.1:0-1874 GCF_000090795.2 Amphimedon queenslandica | reverse complement strand
GTGGTTGGTGAGGAGTTGGTGGCAGAATCACCTCAGTTTGAGAAGCAGCAACTGTAGTACTAGAAGTAGCCATTCCCAAGCAATTGATTGACTTACATGACTACACGTGCCAAAATTTTATAAGGAAAGAATTAAAACACCCCCATAAATTAAGCCTCGCCCCTTTGCTATGCCCTTTTTTGAGCTAAAACCTGGTATGGCCAAGGCCATACCGGCCGTACCACTTGCTATGGCCCTGGTATTGACTAGTTCATCCTGGGCAGTTGCTTTCATCATCAAACCACTGCTCACTGGTGTAGCAACAGGCTTCGAATCCTGCAAACCGAAATGGTGCAGAAGAGTACTAATGTACATTGGTTGTCCTAACCAAACAGACTTAATTTCTTTGTTTTGTGTCACAGTAACTCCCAATAGATAATGCAGGTCTCCCAAATCTTTTACTTGAAATTGAGATTCATGAGTTTGTTTTACTTCCATTCTCTTCTTGCTTTTAGTTGCTAGAAGAATATCATCAACATAAACGGCTACAATGAATAATGCATCTTGATGACGACTTTTATAGAGGCACGGATCACTTGCATTTCATTGGAAGCCTATCTTTCTCAGTTGTCAATCTAGTGTTTCATTCCATTATCTTGGTTCTTGTTTTAGTCCGTAAAGGCTTTGTTTGAGTTTGCAAACGAGATGTTCCTTTCCTTTGATTGTGATTCCAGGTGCCTGCTTCATATAGACTTCTTCATTCAAGACTCCATTAAAAATGCTGATGTAACATCCATTTGACGTAGCAACATTCCCATCTGTGCAGCAACGGAAACAACATAACGGATTGATTCATATTCCACTACTGGACAAAAGATCTCATAATTTAGACCAGCTTGTTGGTCAGACAAGTCTAGCTTCATACCTCTCAACAGATCTATCCTCTTTAATCTTTCGTTTGTGTACCCATCTACAACCAATGGCCCTTTTCCCATCTGGAAGCTCCATGAGATCATATACTTCATTTGTCTTCAATTACCTCACTTCCTTATTCATGGCATCAATCCACTTGTCCTTCTCAGGACTAGCCAATGCGTAACTTAAGTTGTCAGGCTCCAATGGATGATTCCTGTTGCTGTATTGGCCCATATACCAAAAAGGTCTGGTACACTTCGATTTCTGTTACTATGTCTCAGTCTCACAGATTCGTCTACTACATAGGCAGCTGCAGGGTCAGGCATTTAGGGGCAATGCCCGACCAAAAATTCTGACCGGAAGTGTGACATCACCATAATTAATAGTTATTCTATGGTTAATTGATAGTTAATAACAGTTGTTGCAATTATAATTTCAATTTTTTATGAAAATCTTATCATTATGAATGCATAAATGGCAGGCTGATAACAAGGTGATGAAGAGAGACTAAATAAAGGAGGAGCTCGAGGTGGTAAGACTTTGGTGCCAATCACAGTGGGCCACCACAGCAACACTAGAAAGCATAATCATTTCATTATTTAGTGCTATTTCAGTGTTCTTTTCTTGTCAGTTGCAATATCTAAAAGCCTGGACTAGCTTCACTATGTCCTTTGTGAACAAGCCTGCTAAAAAGGAACAACTGTTTACAAAGTGAACCTAGTAAGTAGAGTATAGAAGTCAATATTACAGATTATCTCATAATTCTTACTTTAGGTCAGTTTCTTGCTGAATCAGTTGATGATCATGAGTCTCAGTCTACTCTTGTGGTTGATACAGCTACAGTTTTTACAGCTACAGTTGATGTACAGTCAATTGTTGCTCATTCTCCATCACCCTATTCTTCTACTTCCTCTACTAATACTACTACTAGTACTATTACCACTACAGAAGTCAGTGATGGAACTACACCACCCACTACT
>NW_003553268.1:0-1874 GCF_000090795.2 Amphimedon queenslandica | reverse complement strand
CATTACGTTTGAGAATAACTGACATTAATACCATAGAAGCTAACTCTCATGGAAATGCAATTTCTTGCCTGCAGAAAGTTATTGAGTATTGGCTAATGAAAGATTATGATTATGAGCGTTTTGGTTCGCCTTGCTGGAGAATGGTGTGTGTAGCTGTTAAAGAAGGAGGAGGAAATCCAGCATTAGCTGATGAAATAGCTCGTGAACATCCAGCTACTACTGGAGGAGCTACTCCTTATTCTGTGGGTGGTCCTACTGATGTTATTCATAATGAAGGAATGTCACCTTTAGGAGGTAACTTCACCAAATTTGGAATCATAATGAATATACATGTATCTATTAGGAGGTGACTCAAGTGATAATGAAAGATTACCAATTGATAGAAGAGATGTTTCTCCTAATGATGATTCAATGTCACCTGGAAGTGAAAAATCAAGAGGTACCAGTAGCTATTAGTATAATTTTAACTTTACTGCTACTGAGTTCTGTGCTCAGACTTGGTACAAATACAATTTTTTAATTGCATGTACATGTAGGAGAATAGCAATTATTTTCATGAGATTATTATAGCCTAAAGTGATAATAGTACTCCCATTATACTACTATAAATACATTCCATGACACTAATAATAAAGGTCATCTTTCATGCTATATAATTAATTAACATTGTTTTGTTTTACAGTTTATACTCATTGTCCTGAAGTAAATTTTCCACTAGCAAGTAAGATACACGAATTAAAGGATGAGTTTGCTGATGCACTTCATCAGACAATGAAATCTCTTGTGAATGAGGCAGTAGTTCTTGCTGAAATAATTGATTATCTTAATTTCCACCTTCATGCTCTTTTGGGTCCTAACAGATCTAATAATCCAGCTATAGAGCAGGCAGTTAGGGAAGAGTTCAGGGACATTAAAACAATGAAATATCTTTTTATAATCTTACAAAACAAGTACATATCATGGTTTAACTATGAACTGATACTTAAACTAGTTCGTGTGCACTTGAGTGACAATCGTACATTGAAGAGAACTTGGTCAGAATATGAAGAGAAGTTAAAGGATTATTTTATAAACAGTGGTGGACTATTGAAAGATGCTGATGCTGTACAGTTTGGTGTAAAAGGTGTTCCTCCTGGTACACGAGTAATGATTGCTAGAGTTGACAGAGATGACTACACACTGGATGACATATTCTTCTTTCGTCGAGCAATACCAAAAGAAATAGGCGTTCCTGAAATGAGGTTTTATTTTTCTGTTGTTACTCCTGGCTCTCTTCAATTTAAACACCTCATTCCTGAGTATCTTTATTCTTTATTATTTCCTCTAACTACAAAGCTACAGCAACAGTTAGCTAGTATTGGTATCACTGAACTAACATGTGGTGAACATAAATATGATCTAAGAGAGGTTTGTGATTATAATGGAAATACAAATTTTAATATTATTATTAATTTACAGTTCTCAATAGAAGAGGTTAAACACTCATCCACTGATATTGGTAAGCACATGAACTGACCTTTAGTCAATCCCTTCATACATAACTTGTATTACTAATAATATTCTTCATTTATAGATATATGTGATCCATTATGGTATGAGAATACCAGTACACCATTACATGAAGCAGCTTGGAGAGGATTAAAAGATGAAGTACAATGGCTTCTTAACAAGTTTGGTGACAACACATATCATCGTAGTCTTCATGGCTGGACTCCATTACACTCTGCATCATATGGTGGACACATTGAGATCCTTCAACTACTCATCCATCAATATGGTATTGATCCTAATGAAGGTGATGATAATAGTGTATCTAGTATACATATGGCATCTTATAAAGGCCACTTATCTATAGTACAATATCTAGTAGACAC
>NW_003553267.1:0-1874 GCF_000090795.2 Amphimedon queenslandica | reverse complement strand
TAATGTATAATTACAACTTATAAAGAGCTAGAGACATAATTAGTAATTATATGCACATGATGGTTAGTGGTCACCGTCACTCACAATCAAATGAAATCATACAAATATTGCAGTGTATAAGGAATAGGATAAGCTCAGTAGTAAACACTGCATCATACTACTACTACTACAGTGAATGGAGAACATGTACTTTTTATAATAACATTTATTATTATTATTATTATTATTATTATTATTAAAGTTAATAGTACAAAAACAGAAAACAATTACACCACACTATCTACTGGAGGAGGAAGGATGGGGAAGTGACACAGCCATATATTATTATTATTATTATTATTATTATTATTATTATTATTATTATTATTATTATTATTATTATTAAAGTGTGAATTAAAAAAATAAATACTAGTCTACTACATGCTACAGAATAAATGCATGAAGAACATGTACTTTTTATGATTACATTTAACAAAGTGTGGATTAAAAATAAGTCTAAATACACAATCAATTCATACACACACACAGTGTAAGCAACATAACGTACTGCATAAAGACAGCATCTTGTTTGCTTGTCCCATTCAATACAATAAAAGAGAATACTGTTTCAATAAAGCGCCAACATGCTGCTATAATGCCTATAGCACATGCCCATACTAACTAAAATAATGCATAAACAACAATTTGATACAACATAAAAAAGTATCATAGAAAACTATGTTAAACTATACTGTATTTAATAATGCCTACATGTATATGGTACCTAAATTTATAACTTGATGCTAAATGTACATAAAACAAGTCATAGAAAATATTTTTAGCAACCAGTACTAAAGTATGGATGCCACTATAATGCTTATAATTATATGGTGGCTAAATTCATACAAGCATAATCATTTGATATGTCATAGAGAGAAGTATTTGTTTAGCAAACTGTGCAAAAGTATGCATTGCTTTGTTTGTGTTACCCACTCCCACATAAAGTTACAATGTGATTAACCAATTAGAGACCTCTCTCACAACAGTACATGTAATGAGATTTAATGGACTAACAATGCTAATTTACAATCCTGTGTATTCATAATGAATGACACTAATGGTTAAAGAAATCACTCGCAACAATTGTGAGGCCAATAAGTTTAATTCCAATACATGTACACATTAACAATACATGTCTATATATAAGTATGTACATGTACATGTATGGTAAGTTGCTAATCAAATGTATAATTATTACATGTACATTATACATGTATGTATATAAACCAATACCAATCACATATAGGCCTCATTATTATAATAGTAACTATATACTGTACAGCTGTATGGATGTTACTGTAAGCTATGTTACTGTAAGCTAATGGTGATGTGCATGTGTACATCTATCAATAATAATAGTGTTAGTATTCCAATATTAATCTTGATTTGAGATCAAAACAAGACATTACAATTTCAGATTACATTTAAAAAATAAATAAATAAATAACTCACTTTTTAATAACAAATAATATGTGAATAAACACGGGGGCACTCTGCTACAACCAAGACTCTAGCTTCACAGCCTAGAAAAGGTAAAAAGCAAGAGGCTAACACTTTCTCTTACCTCTGGCTCTATCTCAGTCAGAGGAGAGGATTCCTAGCCCTCAAGGCAGGAAATCTAACGTGAAAATGGCTGTCTTGGCTGATCGGGGTTTTAATTTTTCCGGAGTTGGCTACCGTAAAGTTTCTTATTTGCTTTATTAGTTAATGACCACGCCCAACGACACGCCCTCAATTAAAAATGGCTGCCGAAAGTACTCCACTCAATCCAGCAATGCTAGCTTTGATTGCAAAGGAGGGATGGTGAGAATGAGAGATAGAGAGAGGGTGAGAAA
>NW_003553266.1:0-1875 GCF_000090795.2 Amphimedon queenslandica | reverse complement strand
ATTACATAGATTACATACTTGTCATTAGATGCATCATAAAGACATTAGTTGTTTGTGCTAAATCAATTTCTCTATCTGAACCAAATATTATGATATTTGACTCACTAATGGAGTCTGCTCTTATTCTTCCAACTGTTTCTGTGCTGCTATCATCTTCAGGCTGATACACTCCTAGTCTGTAAGTATTATAATTACATAATATTATTAATATTGTAGAATGATACATACCTGTGTTTAGACGTAGCATAAAGACATTATTTGTGTTTTGAAAATCAATTTCTCTATTTGAACCAGTTATTCTGATACTTGACTCACTAATGAAGTCTGCTCTTATTCTTCCAACTGTTTCTGTGCTGCTAGTGGTTGCATTGTAAAATCTAACAACACTTGAATCATCTTCAGGTTGATACACTCCTAGTCTGTAACGATTGTATATACTGCTACTGACACTAAGAGGAGTAGGAAGAACGTAACGATACAATCCATTAGTAGTGACATTATCAGGAGACAGTACAATAGGAAGAGTAAGTACTTTTTGGTAAGCAGAATTACCATCATAATACCACATTTCAATGCTAGGATACTTGTTCCTATTTCCATATTTTGATCTGACGTCAACTCCAAAAAGAAATTCAGTCACAGCAGCAGTAGTACAATTGAATGAATGATAACTAATGACCCATCTTGCTTCATTGCCCTCAGCTAAAGTATTACCAGCTAGTGAACCAACTGGTGTAGCTGCTTTAGCTACTAGTAGACTCAATTCCATGAATCCTTCAGTACATACTCCTCCTCCTGTTGCTCCTTCATTACTAGCAACCAATAATAATAGGAATAAGAAGATACTGGACACTTTGTGATGAGCTACTCAGCAAGTTCATCTACAGGATGTACACTATTAGACTACCACACCCAAAATTACTAGTGTCTAGCAATCATAAATTTAGCAAATGTCTCAGTAATCTACTCTAACAACGCAATCAATATTTTAGTGCAACTCATTATTTTGTGCATATGCTCTATGAGCATTAATGTATGTTCAATGTCAATATGTTAGATGTACAAGTCTTCTTCTTCTTCTTCTTTCTGTTGTGTATATGCTTCATTATGTGCTGGCATTACAATAACCTGCCAATCAAAATAAAGTGAATAAATGCACTATCATGACCGAGACTTTTAGTATTGAGTTTAAGTAATAAATTTGAAATTAGCTGTGGCCATGATTAATGCATAATAGTTCACTAATCATTATTTACAACATAATATTGTAATGTTACCCCTTGTTTATTATTCATTGTTTTTGGCTCATCGTACACTAATGGTTCCTCATACACTAATGGTTTATCATTAATACCTATAATTTATCAAAATTATAATAATAGTTCTTATTATTTTACTTTGTGTCATTATAGTGTTGATTCCATAAGCAGGATTACTATAGTCATCATCTATTTTAATTATGTAAGAATTTGTTAAAATTACTGCTTTTAGGTGTCATACTTTCATTTCCACCAATAA
Organism: Amphimedon queenslandica; assembly: GCF_000090795.2. Classification (NCBI taxonomy): domain Eukaryota; kingdom Metazoa; phylum Porifera; class Demospongiae; order Haplosclerida; family Niphatidae; genus Amphimedon; species Amphimedon queenslandica. Next base: position 357 of record NW_003553266.1, on the reverse strand, counting down.
CACCATAAGCAGCATTAGCAGACATATTTGATAAAGCATTCTGCCCTTCATCTATACAATGACAATGAATCAGTGAGTGTTCTTTATTTCAAAAGTTCACCTTTTTTATGTTCATCTGCAACTCTTTCACCATTACTTTTAGTATTTCCAGTACCTAACTGTTTTCTCCTACACACTAATACACTCACTATTAATATCACTAGTATAGTAACTACCAGTAATACTGCACTAATGACTCCTATTAGCATTATCAGTGTATTACTGTCTATACTTTGACCAGGTGTACTTTCCGATTGATGTAGTGGCTATTATTGATGAAGTTACTAATATTTATCTATAGTATAATAGTTACTGTAC
>NW_003553265.1:0-1875 GCF_000090795.2 Amphimedon queenslandica | reverse complement strand
CAAGATAAAGACTGGAGATGAACTGGTAGCAGTTACTGATTTAATAATACATAATGTAACTAAGGACTATGCTACTGAAGCTCTTACTAATGTACAGGGAACAGTGAGACTACTACTGATACAGGACCTATGAATGATATGATGATATCTGGAGACTATGAATGAATGAATCTATTGATTGGTCACTTTATCTCTTTCATTCGTATTATTTCTTGTTTTGTGTTTCTTTCAAGAAAGTGTGTATTTGTGTTTTTTTTTTTGGTTTACAGTTTTATGCAGTTTAAATTACACCATCATCATTACTCACTGCATTTAGATAGGCTTATCTAACACTGTATTAAAGTATCACGCCCTCCTAGTTATTTTTTTTGTTTATAAAAGAACTCTAGTTCCATCTCCTCGGCCTCGACAACGTTTGCTCTGTCATTATCCTCACTGATCGTCTCGTCTCTATTTTATTCTGCTAGTTTTATTGCTGTTCTCCAGGCTCCTTTTACTTGCAAATCATGGCAAAAAGTGAGTTCTCAAGTGTGTTGTAGCTGTTTAATTAGTAAAATTAATCAAATCAAAATGAGCTTGATCCGATGGTCACAAAGCATGCGTAAACCTTGGGTGCATGTTTGACCAAATCTTCATTAGTCGAAAATTTCATAAAAATAATCTACTTTCTATCAATGAAAATGCTGCATAAAGCTAGATCTATAGTAAATGAAAACTATGTGGCATTAATTTTATAATTATCTTGCTATAGAACTATAGACTATTTTTAGTTTTGTAACATTTTCCACCAACCAGTTGCAGTATAATAGTTAATAGTATTTTCTATTTTTATTTCTCCTTCCATAGGTGCTTCAGATTTATTTAGAAGCATCTCTGCTAAACTTAAAGACTCCATATCATCTGATCTGGTTGTAGTGTCAACGAGTCTTTATGCTAGGAGCCTGATAACAACCCAGCTACATGAGGAAATGCTCGAGGGTCTTGATAGCAATTCAAATAAAGCTGCCAAGCTTGTAACTGTACTACAGGAAAATCTTCATGCCCACACTAATCCTGAGACATATCTACAAAAAGTGTGCTCAGCATTGAAAGAGAAAGGACAGAAACAAATTGTTGATATAGTGAACGAATTAGAACATACATGTAAGTTAAGATTAGTTTTAGTTATTTTTTATTACAACATCTGTCTTATCATTTTCTCATATACATGTATAGTTAGTAAATTGTACACATGTATGTAACAATCAGAGTCAGTGTCAGTTAACTATTGTATTTGTATTTCATGTTTTGCAACTATAAAACCTCCATTAATTATACTGCTTGAAAGGCACATTTTATTGGCGACATAATCATAGTATTCTAGTATTCATTATCAGAATATCTAATATCTGTGGGATTTGTTTGTCTTGAATTACTACACTAGAAAGTGTTGCATAAACTGTTCCCATGCATTCTATTCAGACACACACACAAGTCACAACTAGAATACAACTCTTCTTTGCACAATGTAATTTTCCAAAAATAATCTAGGCTAATTAACTAAATTGCAACTTGTAGGCTAAGCTGGTAGTATCCTTTTAAAGTTAAAATGTAACCATTGCAATGTCCAACCTTTTTATCATAGTCACTCTCTTAGTAGCTACATTGTAGAAACAAGTCACAACTGATAATCCTGCCACTACCTTTGGTTTTATTGTATGACACATATTTACATATTTTTTTACTTTTTACAGTATCCATTTCAGTGGTGCAAGCTATTAAAAGCAGCAGTATTTCTATTGATGAACCTGAAGACACTTTATCAGCTGCTGATGGAACACAAGGTATTCAGAATTGACTCATACATTACATTACAGCAACTACAACACTTACCAT
>NW_003553264.1:0-1876 GCF_000090795.2 Amphimedon queenslandica | reverse complement strand
TATTATTGCGTCATTGGGTTTCTATTACGTCATTGGGTTTCTTATACGTCATTGGGTTTCTTATACGTCATTGAGTAACTATGGTATCTCTATAGCAACCGTAATGCGTCATCATAAAGGTGACCTTTGACCGACCAATAAGATTATACTGCACTGCCCGGCTTCAGTTAGTACCACCCTAATCCGGTAGGAAGAAGAGTCTCTGTCTCTCTGTGTCTGTGTCTCCCTCTCTAATGGCTGCAAGCTAGCCTAGCTGTGGTCAGTCCTGGCCCTGTCACGCTGTTGAAGTTAGCATCACATTCACCAGCATCACATTCACTACAAACCACATGGAATTTGACACGCCCACGCAATTTTAAAACCACGAATGTGCAGCTAACTTCAGGATTTAAAATGGCTAAATGAGGCTGTGGCTCGCTTCCTACTTTCTAGTTTCTACCCTGTGTGTCTCCTTTTTGCTTAGTCAGTGGTGAGTGTAGCTGGTTTAAACACTGTTAAAGCTAATATTGTTATACCACCCTAGCAGGGGCGTAGCTGAGGTAGGGCCTGAGGGGGCCTGGGCCCTACCATCAAAGTGGCCTTATAATTATATTCATTGAAATTATAACCCAAAAGATTATATTCATTGTTCTTACAATAACAAAAGGGGGTGGCTGATAACCACAGCTCTTTTTAAAGCTATATACAATGATAATTTCACTCTGATTTCGCTCAGCTTGCAGGAAAATGCTTCCATTTTGTTACGTAAAAGGGGTGTGGCCAAAATTGCGGCGCGCTTCGCGCGCCATTTTGTCTCCTTGCCCTCCCATCACCTAAGGTCCAGCTACGCCCCTGCACCCTAGAGGTCATTGAGGTTATGCCATCGCCTCGGAATTCATATCTTTCCTGTGAATGACGTTGGCGATTTATAATGATATTCATTGGGATACCGTAAATGAAAAATTAATTAAAATTTTTTCAGGCTGCCATTGTGGAGGTATACTATCATTAGCTACAACGGACCGACAGGCTAAAAACTGTCAATTCTACTTCTCCATGTCACTCCAGTGGCTCTAAACAGTTGCAGACTACTGAAAAGAAATATAAAGGTTGCAATTTTTTACTTTTGAGGCTATAACTGCTTGCTCTTTTTACAAAACGGCAGAAAGTGTGTCGAGCTCTATTGGAAACAGTGCAGCAATACCTCCACAATGGCGGCCTGAAGAATTTTCTATTTACGGTATCCCAATGAATATCATTATAAATCGGAAACGTCATTCACAGGAAAGATATGAATAGTTCAGTTTTTGAATTGGTTATGCAAGTGTCTTTTGTTGTGTAGTTTTTGATCCTCTGATCCTACTCATTACAGGTATATCTTTTTATGTATAATGAAAAGTTGAATGAATTTAATATTTTGGACCATAGCAGACTTGGGTCAAATACAACGCAGAAGTATTTAAATACAAATACAAAATACTGTACAAAAACAAAAATACAAATACAAATACAAATACTGTTTTCACCTTTGTATTTAAATACAATTACAAATGCTGCATACATGTATTTCAATTACAAATACAAATACTTTCTTCTCAAGTATAGACAGTTATTAACTACGTAGTTTTATGAATTAATCAATCAAGTAAATTGAAAGCCTCTTTTCATTATGCATGCATGTATAATCAATAATATTTAGTTATAGTCATGTATTGCATTTAATGAACGTTAGTGTTTCAAAGTTTTGTCACTCAAACAGCATCTTCATTCACATTGAAGTATTTTAAAGTATTTTGCTGTATTTTGAAATACTTCCCTGCTGTATTTCAATTGCAAATACAAATACTTCCTGTTACAAAAATTCAAATTACAAATACAAATACAAATACTTTCAAAA
>NW_003553263.1:0-1876 GCF_000090795.2 Amphimedon queenslandica | reverse complement strand
TCCGCATTCTAGGCACAAGCCCGTGCACGTTCCGCGCGTTCACGTGCTTGGTTCAGCGTGCGGAACGATCCGCAGCAATCCGCACTGATCCGCATTCTAGTAACGCCCCATTCGCTAAGTGGTACAGCGTCTTTCACTTCACTTGGATCACTTTTTCCGTTCTGTATCCACACCTACCTGTACTTTTAATTGGGAAGAGGGAGTGTCTTGCATACGGAAAGGTTGTTCCGTGATCCAAGTGGGCTGAAATACGCTGTATTAGTAACGCGGTAGCGTTACTACGTAGGATTCACCCCCAAACAAAATGGCTGCCACAACTTTTGCAGCCTTTCTATCATAGGCGTATTCGGACCCGGGCAAGCACGGGCTTTGCCCGGGTAGAAATTTGCAGCCATAATTATATTTATTGGTTATTGTATTATACACAGTATTGTAACAGTGGGAGGACTGTTAACCACAATAGTTAGCACTGTTAACCACAATAATTTAGCACACACCTACATGTTCTAAGTGTTCATTTAAGCACCAGGGCAGTTATAGGTCTTAAATTTTAAATGCATTTGCCCAAATTGCCCACAATCAATAGTTAAAGGTATAAATAATTAATTAAGTATATGAATAATTAATTAAGTGCCACCTAGTAGCTGGAGAAGGCTAGATACGCCTATGCTTTCTATACCGGGAAAACGAGCTCCTATGCTTACGGGCCAGACTTTATAGAGGACCTCATCTTGACCAGAGGACTCCAATGATACCCATAGCGTGGCTCTAGACCTTGTTTAAGAGGAAATCCAAAAATCGGCAAACTGACCGTTTTGTAAGTTCAGCCACCTTTTTTCATCTTCATCATCAAGAAAGTTAGTCCTGTCAATCCAGTTGTCGGTGTGTATCTCAGTATCAGTTGATGCTACAAGGATAATTCTTACACCAATCTACTCCAACAGTCTATGCGCAGGTCCATGTCCCATCAGATCATTCTTCAAGTAAAGAAAAAGTGATACTGTGACTGCTGGATAGAGCCATCTTAGCTGCATGCCGCCATTTTGTTAATTAAAGAAGCATGTGCTGTGCTCCAAAATTTGGGTGTGGTCGCGCATGCTCAGCATGCAGATCTGCAGCTCTGGAAGAAGCAATTTATTTTTTACCAAGCTATGCTTGGAATCAACTACTGCAATACTTTAGTGGAGGTTTCCAGCTAAAAGAAGGTACTAATCTTACATGTTAAGTTTTATCAAGTGTGTGATGTTATTTTATTTTAAAAAACAAACAATTAATTAATGTATGATATGCAATGATAATGAATGACAACAGCCTGGAAGAACAGGAATAGCTGCAACTTAACATGCAGGGAAGATGGACACTCTCAGCTCACAGCTTCTTGAACATGGACTTGTGTCAAGACTAGTATTAATTTCACTTGTCATCAGGATAGTTGATATTCCTTCAGCATGTCTATTGAATGCTGTCTCTCATTAATGATGTAAAGTCATAACAATGATAATAGTAATAAAGAAAATTATTGTTTGTGTAAAATCAACAAGCATCACAATAGCAACTAAAAAAATATTATAAATATTACAAAAAAATCAACACAAACAAGAACATAAAAAATTTAAAAAAACAAGGTTAAGTAGGATTGCAAATGACCAACGAAAATACGAAATGAAAATCCTACTCGTGACGCAAATTCTACTCTACATTGCAAGGCGATCCATAATTCTTACATAATAACATTGAAAGCACTATGTACAGTAGAATTTGCTTCACGAGTAGGTTTTTCATTTCGTATTTTCGTTGGTCATTTGCAATCCAACTTAACCTTGTTTTTTTAACTTTTTATGTTCATAACATGAATTCACATTAATTAACACATAAG
>NW_003553262.1:0-1876 GCF_000090795.2 Amphimedon queenslandica | reverse complement strand
GAGAGAGAGATAATGGATCCTGAGAAGAGAGAGAGATGATGAGATGGTCAAGAGGACATAATATATTTATCTTCTTTTTGTTTTAGATTGTTTCTCCTTCAAGAAATGATTTGTAAAATGACTATTATAATTATAATGATTTCTATTTAATATTTTTAATGTCAAATTTGTATGGTTTTATCATTTATAAACAAAAAATGAATGTTAAGTGATTGTGTATAAAAAATAAGTAAAATAAGTGACAAGAGGGTTAACATTCAGTACCTACAAGTGGAATTAAAGCTGATGTAAATGTTTTTTGCTTACATTATTTGTTGGAGCCAGTTTTTCTTCTGTGTGGTTTATTTCCAGTTGATCTTTTACCATATCCTTTATCTGAAGGAGGAGGAGGATCAAGTATTAGGACATCATCATCATCAGACAACAAACTGATGACTTCTGGGGTTTGAGCTGTTGACTTTTTTATTGTAGTAAAATCTCCAGGAGAACTACCTTCTTCTCTCTGTCTCTTTTGTCCCCTGTTTTCATTTTGTAAAATGCCACTACCAGAGAACTGTCCATCATCAGAAGTATTTCTACTGCTGTCATAAGGATCTTCAGAGTCTATCTGAAACCTCTTGCTGGCAGACATGTCTTCTATAGATATGCAATAATAATTAATAAGTGATTGTGCATGTACCTTGTGCTGCTATTGGTCTTTTATGTAAAGAGGAGCTTTTACTACTATCCTGTCTGCTGTCTGTAGTATTATGTAATGTGTATACAATAGGTTTAATTAATTTTTTACCTTGAGGTGGTAGTTTTCCTAACTCCTTTAATATATTAATAAGAATGAGCTTGAGTGGTTCATTGTCTATAAGGAACAATGCATGACACACTTCAGTAAGATACTCAGTGGGATTTTGATGGGTCTGGAGAATATTATTAATGTTACCCATAACCCTGCTGGCTTTGTTGTAGTTGTCTATTCCAAGTACAGTGGAGAGGCTATCTTTTATATTACCACTTATTAGTTCGGATGCCCACAATTGATCAATAACACGAGTTATGTTGTTAGCAATTGACTTGGAAATATTAAATGAATGATGACGAAAGATGTCTATAGGAGAATGAGTCAAATTAATAGTAGCTTATAATTGTACACTAACTTTCTGCATTCCTTTTGCCTTCAGAAACTGTAGTGGCTACATCATCATCATGTGACAGTGACTCTATAAATAATAATTATTACAAGAAATCAAAAGATTGAAGTGAATCATTTACTAGCTAGAGGTGGGATCAGTGTTGTTAGTTCAACAACCTATAAAACATTCAGTTAAAATAATATAAATTATTTATATTTAATACCTTTTTAGACCAGTACAAATGTTTCTCATCAAGTTGCATTACATTACCATTAGTACACTTAGCTCCTTCTGAACAATACTCTATTACAGCAGGATGAGGTACTCCAGTACATGTACATGGTACTCCAAACATATGCTTTGACTTGTAAGTGTAATGGAGTGATCGTGTGACTATGTCTAGTCCTTTGTGCAATGATGATAATATCTTATCACAAAGGTCATTTAGTGAAGGACTCATTTGTTGTTGAACCCAAACTTCAAGATAAGTAGCACGACTGATTAAGGTAACAGTATCATAGTATTGACCAACTTGAAAGGTAATCCTGTTACGATATTGATCATTACCAGTTAACTTCCATTCCAATACTTGATCTGTCTTCTGATCAAGAAGATACACTACTAGACAACAGAATACACCAACAGGAGTATACCCACACTCAAAACATATCAATAAAGGAGCTGGACTAACTGACCCATCTCTCTCCTCTCTTTCTACATCTGCTGGTTTTAGAGCACAAGGCATAAAGTAA
>NW_003553261.1:0-1876 GCF_000090795.2 Amphimedon queenslandica | reverse complement strand
ACGAGCAGAGCGTAGCTTACTGTTGAGGTATCGTACACAGTCCCTGGCATCACGCTGCACATTACGAGGAGGGTCTCTCAATTTGAGTCCATCAATAACAAGCTTGATAAGATTCTGCAATCGACCCATCTCCACCGGCAGAGAACGTATATTTCGATTGAAACTGATGTTCAAGTGCTGGAGACTCATAAAGGAGCAGACAGAGAGAGGGACAGTACAGAAATGATTATAACTAATGTTGAGAGTCCTAATAGAAGGAGTGACAATGTCAGCTGGTAGACTAGAGAGCTCGTTAGAGGAGAGGTCCAGGACAGTGAGACCAGGGGACCACTCGTGTACATCAGGTATCTCAATTAGCTTGTTATTGCTCAGATTGAGCTCATTAAGATTGGGTAACTCAAATAGACAGTGTGGGACAGTAACCAATTCATTGTGCTGGAGGTCTAGTTTTACCACCTGGAGAAGAGAGAGGGCAATACAGAAGGTTAAGAAGTTTGCTGTTACCCACTATATTTAAAATAAACTTTCACCCTTGCCTAGAGTACATAATAAATGTTTGCTCTTTTACAATTACTGGTAATACTTCAATTTTTGTAGACAGCACATCATCATTACATGATGATGTACAAATACATGCTTTATTATGCATAGGTTTGTCTCTTACTTGTTTCAAGTAGCCTCTAATTTCGTTTGGGATGGCTCGGAATCCATTCCCATCCAGTCTCAGTCTTCTTACCCAGTGTATCTTGCGGATCCAAGAGAGATCAAGTACAAATAGACGGAGGCCATGCCAATAGACAGAACCCTCTTCCTGGTTCACATTAGTCCTCAGGAGAAGCTCCTCTCGTACAATTGGGCTCTGATGGCGTTGTGCTATCTCTATTGGAACCATAGTTGAGACACGTCCACTTATGACGGCTTTCTGGACTTCAGAAAAATCATCATCATTAGCCATTGGCTAAAAATTGAAATTGCTGTAAAATTTATCCCTGTGTGTGTGATTATAGTGTGATGTCTAGGTTAGGCTATCATGTCCCTCAAACAATTTGGCTTCTAACATACTGTCTCTCTTCCTCACTTACATGTGATGTGTTTCTTTGTGTTCGTGCACCAAACAGCTTAATGACCAAGTCCCTGTCATTTGTCTGTGCAGCAATGACCAGTAAGAGCATGGCCCTTGCCTCGTGTTTCTGCAGTCGTTTAGAATCCTCCAGAGCTTGTTGGATGTTTGTGGCACCTTTGAGGACAAGTTTCCCAACATTTAACTGGTTCCCAACCTCAACAGCAGCTGTGAGCGCATCTTCAAGGCAGTGAGGCTCCAAATCATCTATTCTGACTTCAAGTAACTCAGTGAGATTATCACCATTTGTCTTCGCTTCTTTAATGATCTCTATAAGTACATGTATTGTGGATTTTGGGGCAAGAGAGATAGAGGAACAAAACTTTATATAATCTAAACCCATGCTATTTACTTCCATATAAGGGCAAAAGGTAACTAAAAATAGATCTCAGTAATAAATGAGAGCACTAAAGTGCATATCCTCGCCAAGATGATTCCAGTACATAGTGAATTAAACTGGCTCAATTAGAACCAGAACTAGGACTAGAATTGAGGTTCATATGTTCTATTGCCATTTTGCTCTACCCACAAAAGAGATTGAGTGAACCAAGACGGGGAATAACTTTTTTGAGAGGCAATGAGGATTATAATTAAGACTCCAAGAACTCTACAAGAAAAGCTCACAAAGTGAATACACAGGCACACATACACAGATAAAGTGACCACTTTAATTACTGCCTATGCACCACTAAAAGCAAAAAAAGCTGGGCGAGGCCAACAATGTATGGGAATATACATGAAACTAACATGACATAA
>NW_003553260.1:0-1876 GCF_000090795.2 Amphimedon queenslandica | reverse complement strand
GAATGAAGAATGAAGGAGAACATCACCAGGACTTGTTTAAACTAATTATTTGTAATTCCTATGGATCACAAGAAGTACAAAAATTGACAGATGATGACAGTACCTTGAAACTAACTAGTGAGACCCTTTGTAATCCAAACTGTGTACATGTCTCTATTATCGTCCTTAGGTCAAACTTATATCGGTTGTGATTGGGAATTTGAAGATAAAGAGACTCATTACAACACAAAAGAAGCTGATGTAAGTGGCGCCTACACTTCAATACCATAATATTGATGTACATGTGCTTTGTCTGTAGGCATATGAAGAGCATGAATCATGCAGTGCAACCAAAGAGCCCAAGAAGCCAATTACAGTCTCCGGGTGTATGGATCTATTTGTGAATAAGGAAGTGCTAGGAGAGGATGATGCCTGGTATTGCCCTCAGTGCAAGGAGCACGTGCAAGCTAGTAAGAAGTTTGATCTGTGGAAGATGCCCGAGATATTAGTCATACATCTCAAGAGATTCTCTTATAACAGGTACAGTAGATGAGGGCCCTCACTTGTAATGGATGACTTTCATTGTACTTTGTTGTGCAGGTACTTTAGAAACAAGATTGAGTCGAAAGTTGAGTTCCCTCTTGAGTAAGTTTTTATGCAGATACCACCATCCTCTATATTTTGGCATGGTGCTCATGCAGCTTCTTGTCAGTGGGTTTTCAAGTTGCTCAAAAGTTAGGGCCAAGGGGTATTTTGACAAAAATCACAAGGAGAGAATTTCCCATTTTTATAACTTTTTCTGATGCGTATACATGTACATGTACATGTACTTATATGTGTAGAAAATTTGAGTTGATTCCGATCAAATTTGAATTTTTAAAGTTTTTTCCAAATGCCATGTTTATGAAGTGTGCTGTTGAACTCATACACTTAGCATGCTTTGTGGGAGACCCTGTTCTTAGGCCAACTTTTATTCTGACTTGTATTATAATCCTTTGCTTGCTTAGGCTCTTCTCTTATATTTTACTTTTATCTAACTGTAATGCAATAATTATTAATAAATAATAATAATGATGATGATGATTACAGTGTACGTGTATATTAAATAGGAATTTAGATCTCTCGAAATATGTGGTGAATGAAGAAGAGCCCCAGCCACTCTATGATCTGTTTGCTGTTTCTAATCACTTTGGTGGGCTAGGAGGAGGACACTGTTAGTCTTTATAATGTAGCATAATGTATTACCATTCCTCTCTGTGTAACAGATACTGCTTATGCTAAGAACAAAGATAATGGGAAGTGGTACAGCTTTGATGATAGTCATGTCTCTGAGGCATCAGCTGACTCAATATGTGTACGTAATATTATCATTCACCACCAACCATCACTCTACACAGCTGCAGCACACACCATATTTCTCTCATATAATGTACATTATGTACATGTGAAAAAGCAAAAAGCATTAAATGTTAAATTTTGCATTAAAATAGTGATAGAAAGTTACATTTAGCATTTAGGAAACGTCTACATGTAGTCTAGTATAATTTATAGCATTATATTAAGTCGATTTATTATCAATTTTGTTAATTTTTTAAATGCATTTATGTTATTTTTGTCATTGCTATTTTTATAGTCATCAGCTTCTTATCTCTTATTCTATCAACGTAAGACTGAAGGAAGGCGTAAACCCGAGCCTCTTAATCGTTCTCTTAGCGTTTCCTTTGATGAAGAGGTAAAGGAAGAAAACATCAAGTTTCAGAAGAAGCAGCAGCAGCAACAGCAATCTAAACAAGCGAATCTCATCAAGGAAGAAGCTGAAGAAAACCAAGATGGAGAGGTTTTAGAAACATCATTATAACTCGTTTTAATTTTTGTTATTTTCTTTCTTGTTCTCTTT
>NW_003553259.1:0-1876 GCF_000090795.2 Amphimedon queenslandica | reverse complement strand
TTAAATTAAGAAATTACATTCTGTGGTTAGGTTAATTATATTCATGCTAATCACGTGCGCATAAATTAAAATGGCGTCAAATCACAAACTCACGCGGTGGCTGCAGCTGGATTTTGTCTTCCATTTTGGTCTCTGTCCTCGCTTCTTTTTAAAACTACCTTTGTGGTCCTTGACCCAAGCCCAGAAGAGTGATGTAAAAGGCAACTTGAACAGTTCTCTGGATTAAAAGATTATCCGGTGCATAGAAGAAGATGAAACTGAGAAGAAGAAGAAAAAGTCTGAAGAATTTTGTGGCAGAAATTTGACTAATTTGGGCCTATTCTCCAGAAATGCTCCTGCTACATTACAGTCCACTCTAAAGGTACCAGGAGAATCGCTCAGTGAAGGAGAGCTGATCTAAGCCATTTATAAGGCTGTACAACGTAAGATAAAAGAGTTATAAGTGTTTGAAAATCATAAAAATGGCCGCCATCTTGAAAAATCAACCTCAATCCTACATATAGGCTACCGCCTATATAATAGTTAGTTATACTATATCCCAGTTGAGTTTGTGACAAGAAAAACTGGAATAACCTTTTATAGGAATGTGGGATAAGGATGAAACTTCACAGGTTCTTAGTCGCCAAAGTCCATCAAAATCTGTGAAATCTTGGGTCTCTCCGCTCTTGGGAACCCTAAGAACCGGGTCCTCCCTATAAACCCAATGGCATACCAAAATGATGTTGTATGACAATTTGTCTACGTCATAGTTGACATAAGAATTAGAACATGTGTTCGAGAGCACAAACTGATAATTCTTGTTTTAAAAAGCTAACAGAGCAAGATCTTCTGATAATGATGGCCTTTATGAAGACTAGTTGACTCCAGTAGCTATTGTACTGTTTATCAGGAAGAACAAGACTGTTTTAAGAGTGAAACAACACAGCCGCCATGCTTCTATGAATATCATTAAAATACGTCATTTGTGACGTAGCTAAATTTTTTAAATTCCACGCAGCTACTTCCACTTCCGTCCCAAACTGAACTGGGATATAGTATAGCTAAAAGTAAAGCTGATCTAACTAAAAGGGTTTTGATTTAAGTTATAATTAACTAAAACAACACTAGTATTACAAGTTAGCAGTTTGACACTTAGCATAACTTTTGCTTGTTTTCAGTCTAAGTATTAGTGTATTCTTGATATTAATTTAATGATATTAAAAATGTTAAAGTAATTGTATTCAAGTCATACTAGACTACATGAAGTTTAGTTTATAGTAACTACTGTCCTTTTACAAATCATTTCCTCTCCTTCCTCATTGTACACTGTAACTTTGGCATAATACCTACCCTATGAAATAGAATAGTAATAATGATACACTGTATCTGTTACTCACTGGCCAAAGGAGATCTGGAACTGCATCATTACCATGACATGTATGATTTAATTGATATATTCCTGGTGTTATTGGACAACGAAACTTAGTCAAATCGAGAAAGAAGTCACAGAAATTAAATTTGTCATCAATGAAAGTAATATTAATGTAATTCTTGAAATTATATGTCAATGTGATATGCAGTATACCCCATTGTATGGTTTTCTCTAGATAAAGATTTATACCACTAGTGAATATGTAACTTACTGATATGAAAAGTTCCTTGCATCTGAAACTTTTTTCCACGAATCAGTGGATTTGGAGTTAATGATGTATTAGTGAATTCAACAAATTTTCTAGTATCAGCTTAAAATTAATAGAATGAATCAACAGTGTATTATAATACTGAACTTACAACAATCTGTGACTTTTGTAGGTTCTTGTTGTTGATAGTATATATAATTGAAACAGGTATATTATCCATTAGTATAGTAGTCAGTATCTTACCATTGTAGTAATTG
>NW_003553258.1:0-1877 GCF_000090795.2 Amphimedon queenslandica | reverse complement strand
CTCCAATTTTAGGATTGTACAGTTTACAGGCAGCAGGACATGTAGGTACAGCCATACTTTTTTCTTTAGCATATCTTTGAACAGCAAAGCATCTAAAAGTGCTATCAATGACAATAAAATAAGTTTTAGTTTGAAATAATGCTTACTTTGGTGGTATTTCCATTGGTGGTAGAGCATTGTGGCTAAGTTTACCAATGAGATCAAGGTCTGGGTACTTGTATGAGGGAAGCTCTGTAGGATTAGATACCGTTGGACAAGTCTTCCAGAATTTTTTTTTGCTTCATTTTGATGAAGACATGTTAGCTTCTGAACAGGATTTGCTGGTTGCTGAATACTTGTTGAAGGAGCAGTACATACAAGTGATATGAACATTGCCACCAGTGTAGTAGTTAAGACAAAAGGTGAGAATTTGGAAGACATGCTAATTTGAAATATTTTAAAATTATCTTGTTTGAAAATCTTTTATTATTACTTAAGTTTTATGATTATCATTTAAAAAGTTGCTCTTTTATAGCCAGCAAAAGTTAATTTAGTCCCTTTTAGTGCTACCTGGAACTGCTTTTGGAACTCTTTTTGTTTATTTTACTGCTTTAACTTTTATTTTGTGTACATTACAATTAAACATATGCTCCACTGGGATGACAAATTACATGCATAGTTATTTTAGACCACCTGTTGATTTATTGATTTATAATAAGATCATGCAGTCTGATACACATATTGAATAAGATATTCATGCACTTTAAAACTCAAAACTATTATGCTGCCCAGTTGCACTCAATATGTTCCAGCCAATAGTTTACTTATTGTGTCATGCAGTTTGAAATTGATGAATGAAACCAAAAAAACCATCTAAGTCGGCTGGCTGTATGCAGCAGCTAATTTGACTGATAGTGCTTGTAAAAGTAAAAAAACACACTAAGACATCAATGTGGCGCATATGCCATGCACATGGTAATATATGCATGGTAAACTAAAAATTAGAATGTTAATTGTATCCATTAGTGCAAAAGTTTTACAAATTGACTCCAAATTAATTCACATGCAGAAGATATAATGATGACAGTCTAGATTTAGCCTAATTTTTTTCTGAAGCACTGACATAAATTATTTATGGCAAGAATAAAATTGTCAAAGATATTAAGTTAATTCAATTCATTAAGACATACAAGTTTGGACATGTGCTTAAGTTTTATAATATGTGCACACAACATGAAGACATTTTAGTTCTGAGTTATAACTGGCCTTGTACAAGCCATAATTAGAAAAATCTTGAAAAACTGTGCAATACAAGAATAGAATAATAGTTATTGCTGAATGATATGATTAATGCATTAGATGTATGGTGCTGTGATTTTTTACTTTTAGAACCCAAGGTAAAGGTTTTATCTTTTTAAAAGGATTGGTGCAACTGTCAAACAACAAATAGCAAATGTGAGTGGCTATTATAGCTACATTAAAACAAATGAGTCGATATAATGCATTAATTATGCTCACATGCAGGCAGTGTGAAAGGTGAATAGTGTCAGGTGATCATCAACAAGACTTAGAATATACTCTTAATTGTTATCATTATAGCATTGTTACATGAAGTTCTTTTTCTTTATGATGAATTTTATGCTTTATGCATTCTTTCACTGTAAGTATTATACATGCCTATAATACTACAGTACCACACAAAAACTGACATTACCTAAATCATAAACTAGTCTTGTTGAAGAATCAATAACTTGACAGTTGGTCTAAAATAACTATGCATGTAATGTATCATCCCACAGCATCTGTTCAATTGTAAGCACAGAATAAAAATAAAAGCATTAAAATAACAAAATGAGTTCCAATAGTCTAGTTCCGGGTAGCACTAAAAGGACCAAAAT
>NW_003553257.1:0-1877 GCF_000090795.2 Amphimedon queenslandica | reverse complement strand
GTAGTAGCCTGTTTGGATAATTAGAATGCTTTTTGGTAATATTCTTTATGCAGTAGTGTTTCCTTATGAGAGGCTTGCAATTAAAATCTGAAGGTGGCTGGTGTAGACAGGATTGATGCGCTACAGAGAGAGCTAGCGATGTCTGGTGTTGATACCCAAAAACTGAATATAATGATTACACAGCATGCATTATATACAAAAATAATTATGAATATTCCTGAGTTCTGACGTGATGTCACGATGAGAAAGCTCACGACAGTACTCCCCCACCAGACAAACAGTCAATATGAGACCATGAATAGCAGTCAATAGATGAGTTTTTGAGGGATTCTGACATGTCGACCTGTACGAGTAACATTGGTATCCAAGCATGTACCTCTGAAAAAGTAGTGTTAGTATTCGAGCAAGTACCGTTGGTCTCCAAACGAGTAGTGTCTGAGAAAGAAAGAACAGTGGAAGAATAAAAAAGTGAAGGTGGTGAACATACCTGAATAATACAGGTGCTGTGGTTGCAATGACGACCTTGTTTATTTCAAGAATCAAGTGAGAACGTCGATTAAATGAGGCAAACAAAAGTCGAACATGATTGAGTAAAAGAATGACAAAAGAGTAATGAACAGCACAAGGAGTAACTTCTGGGGTAGTGAGAAACATGCTGTACAGTGTTTCATGACTTTTCAGAGTCGATCATTATTGAGTCCGTGCGTTAGTGGTACAGAGGCAAAGAGCGAGTGATGATTTAGCCAGTCTGACATTGAGTTGAGAGAAGAAAAGAGCAGGTGACTTAGCTCCCTTGACAATGAGTCATCTGAAGGTGAGAGCGTGTGAGTTAGCTCGCCTGACAGTGAGTCATCAGAAAAAGAGTACATGGAAAGGAGCATCTTGACAAGAAAATGGTTCCAACACATGTCCAATGGTTGCTTGTTCTTATAACCCCAAGGAGTGAGTCACCAGGGCCATCTGGGTCACCAAAATAGCATACAAGATGGGTTGCTATGAATGAGTGCTGGCTAGTGGCAAGGCAGGTAGGATTGGTGTGCTAGAGAGAAAGCTAACGATGCCTCGTGTTGACACCCAAACACTGGTTATAACAATTACACCGCATGCATTATATACAAAGATAGTACAGAAATATTTTTGAGTTCTGATGTGATGCAGTGATGATTCAGCTCACTACACTACTCCACCACCAGACGAACAGTCGATACCAAATCAATGAAAATGAGTTGAACATGAATAGCAATTTCTAAATTGAGTCAATGAGGGATTCTGATAATACAGGAATATTTCTGAGTTCTGATGTGATGTCATGATGATTCAGCTCACTACACTACTCCACCACCAGACGAACAGTCGATACAAAAGCAATGAAAATGAGTTGAACATGAATAGCAATTTATAAATTGAGTCAATGAGGGATTCTGACATGTCAACCTGCAAGAGTAATGTTGGTATCCGAGCGAGTACGGTCTGTCTCTAAACAAGTAGTTTTTGTATCCAAACAAGTACTGTGGGTCTCCAAACAAGTAGTGGCAACGGAAGAGAATTGAGAGAATGAGAAAGTAAGGGTGCTGATTAAACCTTAATGATACAGAAGGTGTGATGGTTTGTGTAGTGACCACCTTGTTTATAATGAGATCCAAATGAGAAGATAAGGCAAGCAAAGGTCAAACATGTTTGAGCTAAAGAATTACAAAAGAGTAATGAACAGTTCATAGAGAGTGACAGCTAGGGGTAATGAAAAATATGCTGTGGAGTGTTTCACGACTTGTCCGAGTCAATCATCAGTGGGTCCATGGGTTAGAGATATACAGACGCAAAGAGTGAGTGGTGGATGCAGGTGGCTATAGATGGACAGTGAGTCGTCGTGGCCAGAG
>NW_003553256.1:0-1877 GCF_000090795.2 Amphimedon queenslandica | reverse complement strand
TCAATAAATAATTCTATAGCTATACAGTTATGATATTATGTTTTTTTGTTATAAAACAGTCCCTTTGATCTCCATTGTTGTTATAGTGAGAGGGAGGAATGATATAAAATATTTGTCATTCACTTCTCTCTCATTCTCACTTTACCTTCAATTTTGATTTTTCAATAAAATAATGAATAAACTTAATTAAATTTATTTGCTAAAGTAGCAAGACCCTAAAAGGCAGGTCCTTTACATGATATCATATTTCACTTTCAGTTCTATATTCATGAATTGTGTGTTTACGTTGCTATGTGTGTTACAGTGAGAGTTGAAATCCGCCCTTCAAACTATTGCAAAGAGGTGCCAGCTTTTAAACTTATAGTTTAACTGTTAGCTATGGCTGAGGAACTAAATGATCAGTTAAATGATCAGAAGAAATTGAATATTGCAAGAATACATGCTTTAGTGTTTTTCATACTGGATATTTCTTTTTGTGTCCTGTTCCTTTTCTGTTTTTTCTTGGAACAATCACCAT
Source organism: Amphimedon queenslandica (assembly GCF_000090795.2). Classification (NCBI taxonomy): domain Eukaryota; kingdom Metazoa; phylum Porifera; class Demospongiae; order Haplosclerida; family Niphatidae; genus Amphimedon; species Amphimedon queenslandica. The sequence continues at coordinate 1,360 of NW_003553256.1, read as the reverse complement.
TTATCAAACTCAAGAGACAGGCATGATAGCTAGTAACTGATATTGTGTCATCCTATTTATACGTATAGGCTGCATAAGTAACATTGCACATGATTGTAAGGAACTGTATGAGCAAGGACATACCTGCAGTGGAGTGTACACTATCAAACCTGATGAACTACCTGCTTTTGAGGTAATTAATTTAGTCATGCAATAGCTGTAGTATCATGATACATATATTATTTGGTAGGTTTATTGTGATATGAGTAATGGTAGTGGTTGGACTGTATTTCAAAGAAGAATGGATGGTTCTGCTGACTTCTATCGCAAGTGGACAGAATACCAAAAAGGATTTGGAGATCTTAATGGAGAGTTCTGGCTGGGACTTGATAAAATACACCGACTCACAGCAACAGGCAATACTAGCCTACATATTGACTTGGAAGATTTTGAAGGTGTCAGTGTGTTTGCTCATTATTCTACATTCATAGTTGGAGGTGCTCACACTAGCTACACACTAACAGTAGGAGGATACATTGGGAATGCTGGAGACAGCTTATCTGTTCATGACAATATGAAATTTTCAACTCATGATTGTGACAATGATATCTCTGATGGTAACTGTGCTCTTGCATACAAAGGAGCATGGTGGTATACTAAAGGTCATGCTTCAAATCTTAATGGTCGGTATTTGATTGGTGCACATAGCACACATGCTGATGGAGTGAACTGGTATCATTTTAAAGGTTATTTTTATTCCTTGAAGGTGTCTGAAATGAAAATTAATAGGAAATAAAACAGCATTGTCGTTTTCCTTAATAGTTACCTATTATTAGTAAATAATTCTATAGCTATACAGTTATGATGTTATGTTTTCTTGTTGTAAAACTGTCCCTTTGATCTTTATTGTTGTTATAGTGAGAGGGAGGAATGATATATAATATTTTCCATTCACTTCTCTCTCCTTCTCACTTTATACCTTCAATTTTATTTTTCAATAAAAATGATGATGATAAACTCAATTAGATCTATTTGCCAAAGTAGCAACGCCCTAAAAGGCAGGCCCTTTACATGATATCATATTTCACTTTCAGTTCTATATTCATGAATTGTGTGTTTACATTGCTATGTATGTTACAGCGAGAGTCAAAATCCGCCCTTCAGTCTATTGCGAAGAGGTGCCAGCTTTAAACTTAAACTTAAGTTCAGCTGTCAACTATGGCTGAGAGACTAAATGATCAGTTAAATGTTGATAATAAATCAAATATTACTTTTTGTGTCCTGTTCCTTTTCTTTTTTTTTCTTGGAACAATCACTATTTATCAAACTCAAGAGACAGGTATGACAGCTACTAACTGATATTGTGTCATCCTATTTATAC
>NW_003553255.1:0-1877 GCF_000090795.2 Amphimedon queenslandica | reverse complement strand
TAATAATAATGACAAAATATTATAATTTTCATTCATTTATAATACAATATCATAAGTACAATTATTAATTAGTACCAGGTTTCCCACAAAGCATGCTAAGAGAGCTAAACAGGATATGCTTAAAGGATCATAATAGTACAATAAGTACATGTACATGTACATGGTTTGGAAACTTTATAAATTCATTATAACATGTACTTACAATAGCTCCATCTTCTCTTAGTCCAAGGTCATAAGCTGAGAGAGCAACAAAAAATAAAATGGCAGTCACGTCCGTATCCATTTCTTTCGCTCTGACCTCTGACCACCAACATCAACAATCCTGAGATAAGGAGAGAGAGAGAGAGAGAGAGAGGGAGAAAGGGAGGGGGAGGGAAATTGTTAAGTGTTGCAGCTGCAAATTTTAGCAGGTGTTCAATTACAGTGTATTGATAGTGTATGTACTGACAAAGCAAAATAAACCACTACTAATAAAATTGAATTTTAACAAATACACCCTCACACACACACACACATGTACATGTACATACATCAGATACAATGAGTCATCATTATTATATATACTTATACTTAAATGATATAATCATTCACACTTTCAATACATGTGTGATGCTAGTACTGAGTCAGTGAATGAGCTCATTATTCATACACAATATAAAGTACATGATATATTATTGTTAGATTAAAAGCATATTATACACATTTTCTGATACATATTGATGTACTTATGCTCTGTAGAAAGTTTGAGCTGATTCTGACTTCAATTTTTCAAGTTATGACAATTTTTTAAAAATGGCTAATTTCTGAAAAATACCCAAGGCTATTAGTAACGCGGTAGCGTTACTAAGTAGGATTCACCCCCAAACAAAATGGCTGCCACGACTTTTGCAGCCTTGCTATACTGGGAAAACGAGCTCCTATGCTTACCAGACTTTTTAGAGGACCTCATCTTGACCAAAGGACTCCATTGGTACCACTATTGTAGCTCTAGACCTTGTATAAGAGGAAAGCCAAAAATCGGCGAACCGGCCGTTTTGTTCAGCCACCTTTTTTCATCTTCATCATCATCAAGAAAGTCCTGGCAATTCAGTTGGCGAGCTGTATCTCGATCTTGACTCATGCTAGAAGTATAATTCTTACACCACTCTACTCCAACAGTCTATGCGCGGATCCATGTCCCCTAAAATCATTCTCAAAGATAAGAAAAAGTGACGTTATAACTGCTGTATCAGGCCAACTTACCTCCCGTCGCCATTTTGTTAATTCTAGAAGCATGTGCTCCAAATTTTGGGCGTGGTCGCGCATGCTCAGATCTCAGAACTGGGAAAAGCAATCAATGTTTTAACCTAGCTAGGCTAGCTATGCTTGGAATCAATTGCATTACTTAGTGGAGGTTTCCAGCTAAAAGAAGGTATTAATCTTACATATTATTTTTTCATCAAGTGTTTAATGAATTATTTTATTAAAAAAAACAATTAATGTTATAATAATGCAATGATTATGACTTTGACATCAGGAAGAACAGGAATAGATAGCTAGGGAAGATGGAGCTTCTTGAACAAGGATTCAAGTCAAAACTATAGTATTAATTTCACTTGTCATGAGTACAGTGGATATTCCTTCAGTATATCTATTTCAGGCTGTGACTGCTGTCTTTCATAAATGCTGTAAAGTCATAACATTAATAAAGAAAATTATTGTTTGTGTAAAATCAACACATCACAGTTGCAACTAAAAACATATTATAAATATTATAAAAAAATCAACACAAACAAGAACATAAAAAATTTAAAAAAACAAGATTGAGTAGGATTCCGAACAACCAACGAAAATACAAAATGAAATCCTACTCTCGTGATGCAAATTCTACTCTACAT
>NW_003553254.1:0-1878 GCF_000090795.2 Amphimedon queenslandica | reverse complement strand
GTCGGAATCAGCTCCAACTTTCTACATAGCATAAGGACATTAATATGGTATCAAAAAATGTAATAAAAATTGGGGGGAGGTGCATACAATATAATTTTTGCTGACTGTATGCATGCACATTGCACACTCATTACCACATGTAAGACTAAATCTGTGCGTGTCTTTACTAGTGAGCATGACACTATATACTGTATCATATTGATGGTATACACTATATTGTACTTGTAGGAGAGTTTCAATGTCATATCACTTGATTGATATGTGTAATGTAAAACCAATGCATGTGTGTGTGTGTGTGAGTGTGTGTGTGTGTGTGTGTGTGTGTGTGTGTAATGGTAATAGATTGTTAGAAACTTAATCGCATACAAACACACACTCCAACAGAATTGCTCCTAACGCCTTCAAACTAAAGAATGCTTATCATTGTCCGATTGTTTATTTTAACACATTTCAAAAATGCGTAAATCAAAATTGACGCAAGTGTTTTCCAATCAATTGCTCTAGGGCATCCTGACCTCAGTTCCAGTGAATAAGCACCTATGCTTTATCATCTCCTAAGCAACTGACTATATGTAGTAAAATACGGTTTGTGGTATAAACATTGTACCATATATTAATTGTTCGTGCTTTAGTTTGTGCTGTAGCTATAGTATCTTAATTATTGTGTGTGTACACAGTATAGGGTATCTGTGACTGGTGTGGTCATGAGCATCAGATAATGAGAGTTAAGAGTAGAGTGTGTTTCTGATTAGGGACATTATGTCTCTCTCTCCCACCCACTTTTTATATGTCTTTTCTTTTTCTTCATATCACTATGTCTCTCTCTCTTTCCTGTACTTGTATTGCTACAAAGTGTTCCTCTTCTCCTTGTACCTTCATCCTCTCTCTCCCCCTCCCTCCCTTTCTCCCTCCCTCCCTCTCTCTCTCTCCCTCCCTCCCTTCCTCTCTCTCTCTCCCTCCTTCCCTCTCTCTCCCTCCCTCCTTCCCCCCCTCTCTCTACCCTTTAGTTATGTCCTTCTATCTCTACCTCTCTCTAATTGCTTAGCCTCACTTTCACCTTTACACGAATCATTGTTATTATTTAAGAAACTGATCTATAGCTACCTCATGCTTTAGCTAGAAATATAATTTTAGAGACAGTCTGACGGACACCTTATAGCCTCTTCTATACACAATCCACACAAACACTTCATCAACAGTAATGCTAATTGTTACATGTTATAATCCTCACTTCCTCATTTAGCTAAACAGAGAGCACATGAGCCATGACAAAGTATAGGAATTGAATGATTAGGCCGCTCAAAAATTCATTTCTTCATGTTTACGATATTGCATTCCTTTCTTATTAAACAAGTTAAGGACCAATTACGTGGCTCGTGCAGTTGTTTGTATCTTTATTGGCACAAAGAGGAAAAGGGCTATCAATTACACATACCAGTAGTGGAGCTGGTCAGTTATTGGCACACCCTATGTTTAACGAATTGCTTCGTAATGGACACAACAAAGCAGTTGTGTACAATTACATAATATCACAATATTAGTAGTAATTCCATACATGCATACAGCTGGTTGCCAGACAACTAAAATTTTTTATTTCAGCCAAACATCAATAACAAACATACATTTAGTGATTCAATTCTATGTTTGTGCCAACTAAGTTTATTGTGCTTTGACTTGTTGCGTACAATAACCAATAATTATTGTTATTGCCCAACTAATGATACATATGGAAGGAATAGCAACTCAAGTAGGAGTATAATAATGATTGCTTTGAATGTGGTATGGTACATCGTAAACAGACTCTTTCCTTCTATCTTTCCTTCACTCCCTTTTCCAGTAAATACATTGTGTACATTGTAGGTTATCTCATACATCAAT
>NW_003553253.1:0-1878 GCF_000090795.2 Amphimedon queenslandica | reverse complement strand
AGGGTAGCAAACTTGAGATCCTGAACTTCAAACATTATGCGGACCTAGAGAGTATACAGAGATTTACTAATAATATACTAAACACAATAACACAATATTAAAAATTACAGGTGCTCTGATCTAAGTCATTTTTGGTGAAATTTGGCAGGGCCCCTGTACTATAGTACAGAGGCGTCGGCCAAATTTTGCCAAAAATGTCAAGTTGAGAATTCTCAATTTCTATAATATTTTCTGATGCATATACATGTTCTTATGTTGTGTAGAAAGTTTGAGCTGATTCCGATCAAATTTGGATTTTATACGAATTTTTTAAATTGCTCTAAAATCAGGTCAAAGTCCCTGTACTATAGTACAGGGATGTCAGCCAAATTTTGCCAAAAATGTCAAGTAGAGAATTCTCAATTTTTATAGCATTTCCTGATACATATACATGTTCTTATGTTGTGTAGAAAGTTTCAGCTGATTCCGATCAAATTTGGATTTTATATGAATTTTTAAAGTTACTCAAAAATTGGGTCAAAGTCCCTGTACTATATTGAAAGCGAGAGTATACTAATAATATCCTGACATACATTGGGTGGTATACTGAGTCTCTCTCCATTAGGCAGTGTTAGTAACTTGTTATCGTCCAGTACAGAGTTTAAATTCTCCACCCACTCAGGATCGACATCTCCGTCAAAAATGATCCACTGTCTCTTGTTAATCTCACCACGAACATTATCAATAATCCTATTAATAAATAAATAATTAATACACAATCAATTAATAAATAAATAAATAAATAAATAAAAATTAAAAAATGCAAATAAATAAATAATGAATAAATAAATAAATAATTAATTAATAATCAATAATAATAGATCATGTGATAGTCATGTGACGTGTGTGTGTGTCCAAGCGTCCAGTAACATCATTCAATGGCACTTGTCACTGGATAGAAGACACATTAATTAATTAATAATTATTGGTGTATGCGACGGGAACGACAACTGGACACTAACACAAGACCAGCTGTAACTTTGAGTCGCAAAAAAAGATAAAAAATAACATTTACTAGAAAGCATCATTCTCAGTGTATTTTAATGTCTGTAATACACAACATGAGTCAAGATATAATACCATATACATGTACATGAAAAATTGACTAGTGATAAATACTGTAGATTTATATAGAATACATGTGTAGTATTTAGTTATTATTCTAAACCCTAGCTTTCTCTCTTCCTCTCTTTCTTACATGTATTCCTTACTTTCTGAGTATGTGAGTGAAGAGTCCATCAGTCCATTCCCTTGTGTTAGGATCAAGGACTCCGTAAAGATCTTCCTTTGATATTGCCTTGGGATCTATGACATGAGCCACGCCCTCAACACCTTCTAGCTTCTCAAGCGCCTTCAGGAGAACCTTCCAGGCTGAGGACTTTCCACTTCCACTGGGGCCAACCATCATCACACCATGGGCCAACAACTGGATCTGGTATAACTGCAGCACCTGTTAAAATTTAAAAATAATAATAACTACTAAAGCTATAGTACATGTCATTCATGTACAACTTTTTATAAATGTACAAGTACATGTAGTCCTCAGACAAATGCCTCGTTATTCATCAAATACCAAAACCGGTTTGACCGGTTTTACAACTTATGGCTCGTCATCTAAAACTCATCACAGGACCAGGTGCTCTTTAATTAGAAGCATAACCACACCCACCTTATCAACCCACTGAGAAGAGGCTTGCTCTCCTTCCTCAAAGACAAGGTGAGAGTCTTTACAAACTGCTGCTATCTCTTTCCTAAGGGCGGCCATTTCTGCCCTCCTGTAAGCAACTCACTGGGAATACATCTTGAAGGAGACTGTGTAGCAAGGGGATATCTTCAGCT
>NW_003553252.1:0-1878 GCF_000090795.2 Amphimedon queenslandica | reverse complement strand
TCAACCTCCCGGGAAATTATTTATTAACCTCCCGGGAAATCAGAGGTAAGTTAGTTATTTATGAACCTACAACCAAGCAATCTGATTGGTCAATTACAACTAGGCATGGTAGAAGTAAAGGTTATACAACGAGGTGGAGGTATCTATGGCATTTATCATACCGAGGGCCGTAGGCCCGAGGTATGATAAGGCCATAGATACCGACACAGAGTTGTATAACCAACTTCTACCATGTACTAAAATAAACAAATAGTTTACTTAGCAACAGCAATGCATTCCCATGGTAGCTTTTGCGCGTAGCAACAGCGCACTATAACAGTTTGAAAAATAACATTATCTTCCCAACAATGGCTGTCTCTGTCTCTGACATCTCAAGTGAAATAGACAGGCAAATAGAGGAGTTTCTTTCACAAATTACGGAGGAGCAATACCAAGACTTCTTAAATAACTCCACCCAGTTGCTTCCTAAGCTCGATGGCAGCATAGACGGCGGCTCTAAATCTCTCGATGGTTCAAGCATAGATACTACATACTGTGTATGTAGTATCTATGGTTCAAGCAGCACCACGACCACTGCCGCATCATCATCCAAGATCTCAGCTAGCTCTAGGTTTGCTGCCCCAAAGGACGATGAAGCTGTTCTGGCAGCTCAAAAGAGTGCAATACCAGAAACAACTAAAAAAGCACTGACTGGGCTTGCAGAATTTGAGAACAGTGGAGCCTCAGCAGGAAACAATCTGATTGTTCATACCCACCACCACCTCACCTATGCAGTGATAAGAGTACCCTTGATAGCTGGTTGAGTAAGTTTCTTTTGGAGATTCGTAGGCAAGATGGTAAAGAATACCCACCCAACACTCTGTACTGTATTGCCTGTGGTATTTTAAGAAAAGTTAGAAAAAAAAGTTAGTTTAAGAAAGTCATCGCAGTATTGATGGCATTAGAGCCTACAAAAGAATATCTCAAGATCAAGAAAAAGAAGTTTCATCAGTATTAAACAAAGAATATGAAGGAAAGGTTGCACTAATTGAAGATAAGGAAAACAGTTACGAGCCACCACCAAGCAAAAAAAGATCAACTGCAGATACTGTTACATTTGCCCTCTCTAACTGCTCAAATATTACTATAAACTATTAAAACAATACCAAATAACACAAAACTATAATTTAAAATACACATGTAATCAATTAATCGTATTATTTAATTTACCGGGAAATTATTTATTCAACCTCCCGGGAATTTACTTATTCAACCTCCCGGGCTACTTATTCAACCTCCCGGGCTACTTATTCAACCTCCCGGGAAATTATTTATTAACCTCCCGGGAAATCAGAGGTAAGTTAGTTATTTATGAACCTACAACCAAGCAATCTGATTGGTCAATTACAACTAGGCATGGTAGAAGTAAAGGTTATACAACGAGGTGGAGGTATCTATGGCATTTATCATACCGAGGGCCGTAGGCCCGAGGTATGATAAGGCCATAGATACCGACACAGAGTTGTATAACCAACTTCTACCATGTACTAAAATAAACAAATAGTTTACTTAGCAACAGCAATGCATTCCCATGGTAGCTTTTGCGCGTAGCAACAGCGCACTATAACAGTTTGAAAAATAACATTATCTTCCCAACAATGGCTGTCTCTGTCTCTGACATCTCAAGTGAAATAGACAGGCAAATAGAGGAGTTTCTTTCACAAATTACGGAGGAGCAATACCAAGACTTCTTAAATAACTCCACCCAGTTGCTTCCTAAGCTCGATGGCAGCATAGACGGCGGCTCTAAATCTCTCGATGGTTCAAGCATAGATACTACATACTGTGTATGTAGTATCTATGGTTCAAGCAGCACCACGACCACTGCCGCATCATCAT
>NW_003553251.1:0-1878 GCF_000090795.2 Amphimedon queenslandica | reverse complement strand
TTTTGTGAAGCAGTTGCAAAAATAAATTATTTAAATTTTCCTTTTTTGTGATAGGTAAATTATATCAAAATGCTAGTAAAAGAACATGATGTTAAACATGACAGCATAGCAGTCCTCACTCCTTATGGTGCACATACACATACATGTACATTGTATGTATATATATAAGTATAAGAATAAGTTTATGTACATACATGTACATGCACAATGTCATACTAACTTTATTATCATCCATGACAGTGTTGAGTGATTCAATCCACATTGGGTCAATGTCTCCATCTAGTACAATCCACTTGGGACTCTCATTTGATATGTTAGCGAGGTCTCTCATTATGCAGGAGAACAGGCCGTCCTTCCATTCTCTGGTCGCTGGGTTTATGTAGCCAAACAATTCATCGTTTGTGACAGCCTTTGGGTTGAGGTCCTGCCATAATGGCTTCTTCTTCATGTTCTGGTACGTTCTGTTGAGTGACCGTAATATCTGTATAATAATAATGATAAATAATGATGATGATGATGTAGATAATACTAATAAAAGTATTAGTATAATAATAGTGATAGAAGTGCTACTGTACGTACATGTACATGTACATGTACATGTATGCTTGCCTTGCTTTTCCCAGTTCCAGCATTACCAATCACAAACACAGAGTGTCTGACATGAATCAGTTCCTCCAACTGAACCACTTTCAATACAAAACCATCCTCAGCCTGAAGACCAAGATCCTACAACAGATAATTAGTCACTATAATAATAATAGGGAGGCTATAGCTGGTTCTACAATTAGCCTTTAGTTTTAGAAAACACTCCATATATTGTACATGAATGTACATGCAAATAATATTATATTACGGTATTATACAGTTCTTACTAGTACGCTTTGCTTGACACATGCTTCAAAGTCCATGTCTCTCTTTCTGGGTACATCCAGTGCTGGAAACAGGTCCCCTATCAGTCCCATGAATATTGGGACATCATCCGTCACTATCTTTGGAGTGTTGAAATCTCTTAATGCTCTCATTAATACCTACAGGGCAGTGGACACAAATTAAAGATAATACATTGTAAATAAACAGTAGTATTCTAATGTACACATGCAATGTACATGTACATGCATAGAGTGTATACCCTCTATAATGAGGACACCTTTATAATAAGGATCCTTTTATAATGAGGACATTTTGTAATGTCCCAATTGGTACAAGCCTATACAAAAGTACCTCTGAAATGAGGACACTTCTGTATTGAGGACAGGTAGTGTGGGCCCAATAAAGAGGCTACACTGTACATGTATTGAGGGCAGGTAGTGTGGGCTCATAAAGAGGCTACACTGTACATATACACTTTATAATGATACCTGGTCTTCAGGCCTTCCTCTATCTCCTCTCTTAAGAGATCCAGCTACCACCAGTACTGATTTAATGGCCCTCAGCCCCCAGTCATAGTGATCCTGTTTAGACAGCAGCTCCTTACACAGAGTGTACAGAGTAAGGAACTTCCTTGCTAGTATACGAGCATCAATGTAACCCTCAGCTACTAACATTATCTCAGCAATCAGTTCAAAGTCAGGAACCACCATAGCACAAGGTCTAATGATATACATGTACATATTGAGTGAAGTGTATTAATGGGACAATATTAATATGCACAGTATATACATGTACATGTACCACACAATTCTTCACTTGCAAAAGCTTCTTAATTCTGACCTAAGCATATACATTATACATGTACATGTACATTACCTGAAGAGTGCTTTGAGGTTTTCAGGTAGTTCAGTCCTACCAGCATATCCCGGGTTCATTGTAATGAATAAACCAACAGTTGGTGTTATCTTAATTTCCACATCATCAAAGAAGAATCTCTCCTTCTTCATC
>NW_003553250.1:0-1878 GCF_000090795.2 Amphimedon queenslandica | reverse complement strand
ACAGATTTTCATCAAACACATGTAATGCACTGTGTCATCTTCTAGCTGTAAAAATGTACCTATGACAACAAAAGGGGCTATTTACTCCTCATTCCTATGTTGCTGTACTTAGAATATTAACCACTTCATATGAGTGTGTACGTGCATACATTGTGATTTCCTTCCTATAGCAATTCCTAACAGTACATTATCTGCAGTGGCTTCCAATAAATTTAACCAGATACACTCAGTAGCCACCCCAATGTGAGATACAATGTATATATATTAGATTATTATCAGCATCACTTTCATTTCCATGAGAAGTCAGTAAATTTTGGGGCTATAGACTCAGTAACAGTCTGCTGTTTAGCTTTCATGTTGTTCTGTTGCGAAAGAAACCAGTTCCATTCACTTAATTTATTTTTTTAAACACACACTTGCTACACAAGAGGCAATGGTCATTTGTAATACCCAAAATGTTTTAGCTTTTTACGTAAAAAACGACAGTATTATTTTCATAATACTGCACAGAAACAAAGGAAAATGAGGAAGGGCAAGTACACACACCAGAACTATCAAAAAAAGCTGTTGTACCCTAATGTGTATCTTTAAAACCATACTATAACATTATATATGTATCTATTCTACCATACAAAGTCTTTATGTTATATCTTAATGTGACTTCTCGTTACTGAGTGTGTGTGCATTCTTCATCCAATTGATGTACTCAATTCCTTTTCATTTCCTCCTCTTTCATAATATAATTAATTCACTTGCCTCCAATGACAAATTATGAAATTCCATACATCCTTCAATGATGAAAAGCATGTGGTACAGCACAGGTGTATTTGTACATGTGGTATAGTCCCATTTCTCTCCTGCCCATTGACATAAATTTTTATTGTAATTATTTCCTTTTGCATGTCCTTTCCCTCTTGATCTCTACTGAATACGCTTTGCCACCATCTCTCTCTCTCAGCTCCTATTAGTGCTTCCTCTCACCCAGTCTCCCTTCAGCTTTTCTGCAGCTCCAAGGAGGAAGTCTCTGAGATATTCAACCTCATTCATGAGTTCCCAAATGATCTCATGAACCACACACAGTGTGGAGACAGTGACCTCGATGTCATTGATCTCCAGACCAACAGACAGGTAATGTTCAAAATTGGCTAAAGGTCTTCTATCTGCTTGTCATTTCAAAACTGGAAGGACTTACTGCCCTATTGAAGTCCAGGGCAGCTTTCTAGTTAATGTCAACGCACAAAAAGATGAATCAGGTAAGCAGAGAGAGTTGTTATGGTGAGATCAGTCCATACATTATTAATACGAAAACAAGTAGGACAGGAGCACAGCCAAAATAGTCCATTTTTATTGCTATTATGACATCTAGGGTATGGAGCCAGTGGTATTAGTTGCTATGACTGTCTAGATTTGTGTAATTACCTCATGCCTCAGTTTTCACAACCTTGTGTAATGCCTCTTATTGTACTGTGTATGTGTGTAAGTATTCTTACTGTACTGTGTATATATCATAGATAATAAGAATAAGAGGCACATTCATACATTCATGCTGTCAAGACTATACACATCTGCTGAGGTTTCAATCAAATGTTGTCCTGCCATGACATCAGTCATCAATACCTCAATGTATCATTATTTTATTAATCAATTAGAGAGTGCACCAGTGTCTGCAGTGCATGTATTTCATTGTTTGTTTGTGTAGAAGTGTTTCTGATTAATGATTAGTGTTTGCAGAATGATCTCTCCATAACTTTACCACAATGTTCTAATATAGGTAGCATTTGGTGACAAGAAAGGGAGATGACAGGAGGAGAAAGTAGGAAGTCCTTTACCAGCTTGTAGTTTGCTTGTACACATACATGTACATGTATATGCAAACAC
>NW_003553249.1:0-1878 GCF_000090795.2 Amphimedon queenslandica | reverse complement strand
CTATTGGTTACCGGAGTTAATGTTGATTGGTCGATCCAATAAAGTGAGGGGGCGGGCCAACCACGAGCGACACAGACTATCCTGCAGTAGCTTAAGGTGGAGTTTGGTAAGCAACCGAAAGAGGGCGTGGCTTCTTGCAAGCTGATTGTTACGGCGGAGCCACTTGGATAAAAAGACCGAATGATGGGCGTCGCTGAAAATAAAATAAATAAATAAATAATTTATTTATTTATATCTTACCATTGACAGAAATGAAATTAGTTTCATTTACGGATCCATAATCATTAGAGGCTCTGCAAGTGTAGAACCCTTCGTCAGTATAAATCACACCCCTCGTCCAGAATAATATAAGACTGCCACTGATGGTCTAAAATGAGACAAAATAAATCATAAAAATAGCAAACAGGTTTGACAAAGACCCTTCTTTATGCTCTGTAGAAAGTTTGAGCTAATTCCAATGTCAATTTTTTGAGTTGCAGTTATTTTAAGAAAACGCTAAAATTTTGAAAACTACCCAAGGCTATAACCCATAGTTTTTTTCAAAAAATGACTAAAAAATCACCCCCAATTTTTATTACATTTTCTGATACATATTGACGTCCTTATGCTATGTAGAAAGTTTGAGTAAATTCCGATAAGAAATTTTCAAGTTATGACCATTTTAAAAAACTGGCCAATTTTTAAAAAATACCCAAGGCTATAGCCCATGGTTTTTTTCAAAAAATGGCTAAAAAATGACCCCCAATTTTTATTACATTTTTTGATACATATTGACGTCCTTATGCTGTGTAGAAAGTTTGAACTGATTCAGATAAAAAATTTTTGAGTTATGACCATTTTAAAAAATTGGTCAATTTTTGAAAAATACCCAAGGCAATAAATAGCCCATGGTTTTTTTCAAAAAATGACTAAAAAATCACCCCCAATTTTTATTACATTTTCTGATACATATTGATGTCCTTATGCTGTGCAGAAAGTTTGAGCCGATTCCCCCAATCAAAAATTTTCAAGTTATGACCATTTAAAATTTTTTGACAATAAACAAACTTATGCAACAAATGTTCATTAAATTACACTACACTTGCAACTAACCCGTGTCACTCCTATACCAGCTGGCAATACACTGGTCCCGTTATATATCCAATTAAGCGTGGGCGGTGGATAGGAGGTGGAGCTACACCTGCAGGTAGCTGCCATTGTTCCTTCGGTGAGATTGAACTTTGAACAAGTAAAGATAACTGACTCAGGGCCATCTGAGAGAGAATGAAGAAAAGAGACAGAATTATATTGAGGGACATCGAAAAATAAAATAAATATTTTACTAGGTAATAGACCCAAAAAATAATAAATAAATAAATAATAATAATAATAAATAATAAAAAATAGAATAAATAATAAATAAATTCATTGCATTACTTACATAAAATATTCAATCTCACGTCTCTACTAACAACAGAGATACCATCAGTTGCAACACAAGAATACACTCCAGCATTATCCAGTGACTCTGTACCCACGGTTAGGGTGTGGCCATCATCAGACACTATTGAGTTCATTGGTAGGAGCGGAGAACCCTCGAAGACCCACGAGAGACTGACGTCAAGTTCTGACGAGGCATTACAGTGTAGGACTGCAGGAGAGCCTCGTAGAATGGACACCGACTCATCCTGTACTGTAATGAATGGTGGATCTAAAAATAAATAAATAAAAAAATAAATAAATTTAATAATTATTTTTTATGACAATAACACCTATTATACAGCCAGACTTGTTTATTAATAATAATATTAATTTATTATAATTTAAATTTACTAGACATTATAGCCAGCAGTTAGTCACTGCTGACTCAGCTTCAATTTGACAAATCATCATAAATAA
>NW_003553248.1:0-1878 GCF_000090795.2 Amphimedon queenslandica | reverse complement strand
TGCAAAATGACATGATTTTAATAGTTATGTTGGTGGACAAGAGATAAAACTGGAACAAGAATTTTCAAAGTAGACTTATGATAAAGTAAAAGAGCAATATAAACAAAAAGTCCATGCTATACTTTTTTCAATTAAAACCCTTTAATAGCATTATTCACATTTATGTTGTCTTCATAGATATGCATGCATGATGTAACTGTATAGTCATGGCTTGTGAGTTATATTCACATATGGGCGAGACTACTGGGCTACTGGTCTAGTGACAGCTAGTAAAGTGTACGTGGGCCTTCTGGTTCTGCAAAATGGCTCAATACACTGAAGAAGTTCCTGCTACTAAAGAATATGAAGTTTTAAGGAGGAAGGCTAGCAGGCTTCAACAAGCAATCAGTGATCCAATCTTGCTGTCAATTGATCTGTTTTCAAAGAATCTTGTTTCTCATTCAACTCTTCAAAAAGTGAATGTTCCTGCCACTACACCAAATGCACAAAACTATGAGATTATAGATAGCTTACTTCGAGCAGTGGCCATAGATCCCAAAAATTTTCACAAGCTCCTTCAAGTACTAGAGGATCATCCTCCACTATTGACTGTTGTAGGCAAAGAAATGAAAGAAGACTATGGTATGTAACTTAAGTTTTAATTGTCATTAATTTTTTTACTTATTAGAGTCATGCACATCACCTCAAGAGCAGAAAAGTAAATATATATTTGTAAAATAAAAAAGTTATGAAAAAAATTATTTAGAAGTAATCTCTGTTGATGGTCAAGATATGCAAAATGAGTATGATGAAATGCTTGGACGGTTAGCAGGACTAGTGCTTGATTTTCAGAAAGTAGTTGAAAAGGCAAATGTCAACATTGAAGATCTGAAGCAATTTGTCATCGTACGTTATCCTGATGAGCAGTATAGAAATGAGCTAAGGAAAGCAAGTGATATTAATGAAGTGTTTGCTATAATCCGTAGCAAATTTTGCTCTCTCTTCAATTACTCTGTTCTGCTACGAATTGCTGAGAAATTTAATCTTCCTGATGGATTTAAAGTAATAAGAGAATACAAAGTAAAGGAAGATGATTATCATAAGATATTGAGTAGCTCCTCACTTGCCAGTGAACTGCAGAGAGAAAACGAATTACTTTGTCAGAATTTATCTCATACAAAGAAAATCATTATTAAGTTACGGGGATGGTCACGACCACCAGCACCAACAGTTGCTGAGTTTCAGGAAGTTATCAAAAATGTTTTTGCTGACCTTGGAGACTTGCTTCATATCCTTAAAGTTGAGTCTGGTTCGATAATTGTTACAATGTGTACTCCTGAACGAGTGACGGGAGCACTAATAGCTCTGGCAAAGAGGAAAATAGCATATCTTAAGGATATTGGAGTGAGCTCATTAACAATTGGAGACACTTTAATCATAAATAACATTGAAGATACAGAAGAGGTATACAGCATTTTAAATTATTATTGTAATTAATAATTAATATTATATATAGTTATCACACAACGTCATTCAGCAAGACAAGATCTCTTCCTCCAGTCCTAATAAGGTAGTGCCGGAAGATGTGAATAGTTTTACTATCAGTTTATATTGCATTTATAGGAGGAAAATACTTCAGATCAACTGCCAAGTAAGTGTATAATTGTAAATTTTAGCATTATAATATTATTTATTACATATAATTTTACTATTATATACAGGCTCATCAGTTACTGGTACTGAATCTGAATCAAGCCGTCCATCAAGACAAGCTGGAGCGGATGATGCAGGAGATGATACTGATCAAGGAAGAGGAAGTGATTCAGCTACTCCAATGGTTAGCCCAACATGGCGTCATCATCCTTTCACACCAAGAGAAGTAATGATTATTGGATCATT
>NW_003553247.1:0-1878 GCF_000090795.2 Amphimedon queenslandica | reverse complement strand
TGGATTTCATGCATCATCTAACACAATTTCTAAATAATTAAATTCCAGGAAATTCAATTATGCTTAGTATAATTAATCCTGGCCCAAAAAGGAGGTTTGATTCTTCATAATATACACATGAGGTTATTCAATGTTTAGTGTACTTAGTTCCACCAGAAGTAAGGTTGAAAGATGAATGAGGTAATGTATGGTAATAGACCAGACCCTTTCTTTGTAGAGGGAGGGACTGGCTATGTGAGACTAATAAGGAATGAATCTAATCAAGTGGAAATTTGTACTCATTACAAGTCCTTTTATGTAAAGATATTTACTCATTGATATTGTTCTATTAGTATACTCCCACTACTGACTATACATACTGTCAATGAATCAATGAGTACATGTACATGTATCTATGATATAGCGTCATATCTGTCACTGGACAGGAGCGTTGCTTTATCTAAAATTAAAATTCGGCAGAAAAAATTATTTCTTAATCATTAATGGCTCTAATTCTTAGCGATAAAAATATAAAGCAGTAATATTATTGACATTATACTAAAATTAATGTATCACTGCCAATGGATCATTGATGGTAGGTATATAGTGTCTAAATGAATATGAAAAATTTAATGTCTCAAAGCAAAAATAACTCTGAGGCCATTAGCTATGCATGGAATACTACAATACACTGTATGTACATGTACAGTACAAGACGTTACAAAAGCATTATATCTGAAATTTGGGACAATTCCCAAACTAACTACATCAATTGAATCATATACATGTACATGTAGATCTACCCACACACATTAACCAACAGTACACTATCATGTATATACATTGTATCAGTACATTACTAACACAATATGTACAATACATTAATTATATACTCTATTGATAGTATATACTTACTAGAGTCCAACCAGTAGCCATTCTTCACAAAAGAGAGCGAAAGAAAATGAGAAAAGAACTTAAAAAAGAGAATGAGAGGCTTGAGAAAAAAGAACGAGTCGAGAAGCTGAAGTCAGCAGGTTAAGGGCGTGTCCGACAATAATATTGTAGGTGTGGACTAGATCTACCCACGTGATTACACGTGGGTTGACTGTGCTGGAATTAAGACTGCATGTGATATCATCCTCTGAAGACTTAACAATAATACTCAGTGTCAGTCTCTGATCCATTGGAATGAATCTACTATTCAACAATCATGACCTCTCTATTAGGATCCATTTTATACACCTGTTTAGAGGCACGTGGGCTAACTGGACAGTGATTTGTAGGCATGACTAGGCAACATTCAGACAGTTGACAATGAAGTAAATATCAACTAGTTACCGATAATATAAATTATAATTAAATCAAATGTTTTATGAGTATATAGTGGGTCATTTATCTAATTTGCCAATATTAATATTAACTGGGATAAACTAATTGAAGTGTGTGAGGACTTTCCAGAGCAGCTTGGTAAAGCAAAGAATAGACTAGACAATTTTCTCTTGTAAACTAAATAAAATTTTTACTTAATATAATAGTATCATCTTTTTTATAGCTGCATGCCACTCAACATGAGTTATTAATAACGGTTTATTATTAACTTTATGTAATGGTTTTTCATATAAAGTTTAGTCAAAATTTTTACATATATAATCTTTGTTGTTACTACAAGTCAATTCATGCATTTGCCCCATTAGATACATGTAGTGAAGCAACTTTACTCATTAGATCTACCCATGTGTATACATGTGGTGTATCTAGCAGTGTAAAGGGTCAATCCTGTGAGGAGGTCCTTCTTCAACAACCTGTTAGTCATATCAATCTCATTGACTTGACCACTTGTGAGACAATAGACAATGTAATGACTTCTAGTGTATCATTAAAAGATTGTTACTTTTATCT
>NW_003553246.1:0-1878 GCF_000090795.2 Amphimedon queenslandica | reverse complement strand
TTATTATTCCATTATTATTAATTAATTAATTAGGTTTTAGGGAGCAGATTGACAGTGGTCAAGTTGGTTTTGCTGAGCTGGCCTCAAAAGAGAGCGATTGTGGTAGCGCTAAAAGAGGCGGAGACTTGGGCCCTTTTGGACGAGGACAGATGCAAAGTAAGCAAATCATGCCACCATCACTTGACTAATGAGCTCATTCCATTGTAGAACCATTTGAAGAAGCAACGTAAGATTTTAATGTAGTATTATATTATTCTTCCTTTCCCTTCGATTTTTCTATATTTATTTATTCTATCTTTTAGTTATGCTCTGAAGATAGGTGAACTAAGTGAACCTGTATTCTCTGATTCTGGAATACACATTATCATGAGGACAGCATGAGCAGTGGGGCATCAATTACTGACTGAACTTTAATAATTTCTACATTTGTGTCTTCAATCTTCATCAATTTTGTTAAAATTGATTTTTTTTTCATTTAACTAATAATTATCACAAAACAAAGTTTAGTAGATGCCAATACACTACCACATGTAACCACAGATACAGTACACAATAGGGATTGGAAATAAACTGTATCTTGACAAAGTAGTGCATAGAATAGATATTAAAGTTATGAATGATAGTTGGAAGCAAGTCGTATGACGTCTGGGGTAACTTCAGATGTTCTTTTGCAGCCAGTAGACGCCATCACTGCACGAAGTTCATCTCCTAGCATTTGCAATGCATCAAAGACTCCATCCTCACCCTAAAAATATTCATTTAGGTATAAATAAATGTTATTTTTATATTACTACCAATAATACTAGCAGCATATCTGTTTAGTTACTTTGATCTTGTATCTAAGAATAGAAATTTGTTCTATTTTTGCAAATTTTTTGCTAGCAATATAAATGTAACCACATGCAAATGTTACTAGCAACATGTTCTGTAGTGTATGTTGGGCTTAAATGGACAAAGTATGCGACAATATTTTAGCTATAGAATATAATTTTTATCTTACATTGCATGCCAGTCCCCATATTATTGGTCTCCCTACAAACACTGCCCTAGCTCCAAGTGCTAGTGCCTTCAATACATCAGTACCATGACGTATTCCACCATCAACATAAACCTCAACCTTTCCATTGACTGCTTTAATAATCTCAGGTAGGGCATATAACTATAGTGATTAGAACATTTAAGGATCAATTTTAAAAGTTTAAATTGATTCATATGCATCTAGACTTACAGTTGGTGGCACAGAGTCAAGTACTCTGCCTCCATGATTGGACACATATATTGCTTGGATGTCATGTTTCAGAGCTTCTTCGGCATCATGTGGATTCAGAATACCTTTGAGGATTATAGGTAGTGTCGTAATACTACGCACCCAATCAACCCAGTCCCAAGAAATCGGCTCAAACATTTTCTTCTTTATCTCACTGTGGAAATTTGACTCTGAAGAAAAAATCCTATCATTTGTTTCTTTGGAGAAGTTTCCAAAGACCTCGGGGTTTCTTATAACATCATTTTTGATTTTTGATTCCTTCATTGTTGAATATCTCACAGGAAAATTTGGTTCATCGCATGTAATCACTATTCCACTGTAGCCCAGAGATTCAGCTCGTTTTATGATATCTTCCACGAGACAGCTCTCACTCAAAAGTGGTTGCAGCTGCATCCATCTTAGCCCTTGGCCCTTGCAAGATTCTGTGACTTCTTCCATGCTTTTGTTTGAAAAAACACTTTGTATCATGCACACACCAGCTCTTGTGCAACCTGATAATACCATAAAAGAAAATAGTTTGCATAAATCAATAATTAATTTTCAAAAATCTTGGTCATGCCAACAAGCAGCAGCACCTTAATTGTGCTGCATATTAATGATGGTATGAAATT
>NW_003553245.1:0-1878 GCF_000090795.2 Amphimedon queenslandica | reverse complement strand
AGAAAAAACAACAGTTGCACCTTTTATAAAAATCATATAAACCTAAAAAATCATTATCTGACCTGAGTTTTCAATAAACCCAATAAATAAGATTTTTCTTCACAGTTACTGGATTCTGCTACTAAAATGCAAGTCTGATTTTGATGGTTCCTTAGCTTGGTAATGGCAGCATCATGACTTAACAAATGTTTTATGAGGACAAAATCTGGTTTTGACTTTTGACACTCAAAGTGCAAGATTGTCATACCACAGGCATTTGAATATTTGGATTAAAAGAAACGTGATTTACTAAAATTTTCAACACTTACTAAATAAAAGTGTAGCCTCATCTGTAGTCTCATCATCACTACTTTTATAAAGACAATGAAAAGGGGTCTCGCCATTTTTGATCTGTATATTGACATTTGGCATTAACTTCGAAAAACATGACCATAATAGGCGCAATTATAAATGTAAGCTGTATGAAGTGCTGTATTTCCTGCTATATTAGAAATGAAAAAATTAGCTAATCCATATGAGTTATAGCTATTGTCATCAACATTTGCAAAATCCAAAAATGCTGCAAATTGAGAATAACAGAGAACATGTAGTGGTGTCAGTAACATTCAAGTCAATTATTTTATCTTTACACAATTTATCAAACATTCTGGGATTCAGTTTTGCCAGAATATGAAAAGGCATCCAATGCCCCTTATTAGCAATATTAGTCTTGCAATTTGGAAAACTACCTACTGGTTTTAGAGTGTATAGGGTGTATATGACCAGCAGGAATATAAAATACTGACTCATTAATGGGCATACATGTACCTACTGAATCAAAAGTAAATATTCTACTCCACTCAATTGTGATCTTTTCTCTTCCTTATAATTTGTAGAAAGACTGTCTAGGGCATTACAAGTAGGAGAGTACAGAATTAAATTATTTTTATTACTGTTAATACAGAGGTTATGTAAATAGCAATTTTGCTATAATGATATATAATTTTGTTCCCACTTTAATTCAGTTCTCTTTAATCTAATGATGAAGTCAATTGTTGCTAAGAATACACGAGTGAGAGAATTTAAGAAACAAATTATTGAAGAAGCAAGAGTACAAAGAATTGACAATGGTGTCCTTGAATTAGACAAGTAAGTATATCATGCGACTATCATTTGACTTAATGTGTAGAAAGAGATTACTAAAGAAGAATTGAAGGTCACCTGGTAGAGTGTATCTTGATCATCAATTGATTGAGAGATATTCATATATATGCTGGTAGTGAAATGTATTTGGAAATACTGAAAGGTCAGTATTTTAAATAATGAGGGTATTATTCCCATACTCTAATAGAACCTGAAAAGATGAAGCTCCCAACACAGATGCATGCAGGTGTATGTTAGAAGATGGTGTCCATCAGAATTTTCAGTTGATCCAACAGAAGAAGTGATTCTAAAATAATGCTATGTAACTTTTTCCTTTAGTTTTCAGAGTTAAGTGGAGTTTCTGTTGATGCCATTTCTGTTGCAACAATTAGCAATTGACATTTCACTATCAGCCAGTTATTTTTCCTTTAAAAGTATTTGAGATCATTTCCAGCTCAGATATCACGTCTTGATATTAAGAATGAGTTGGAATGGAATCAAGCATCACTGTATGATGCTGATGGAGATGTCATTTATTACAAGTACACATATAATAAAATTGCTCTCGTAATAATTATACTGTTATTTTTAGAGACAATAGAGAACAATTGAAGGAGATCACAACTGAAGAGAGAGCAGAATTTAAAATGACAGAAAGCAAAAGGTCTGTTGCATAAGACCAATACTGCAGTAGCCAAAAAGCTGTCTTGCATTCTGCATATGGCTTTATGTGTATGTTCATCTTTAGGTTATAGT
>NW_003553244.1:0-1878 GCF_000090795.2 Amphimedon queenslandica | reverse complement strand
TAAAGTATCAAACCACTCCGACTTTTATGAACCATGCCCATTTTCTGACTCCACCTCCTTAGCCCCTGCCGCTCGTTATACTCACTGGAAACAGACTGTGTTTTATATCGAGGACTGTCTCACTGTTAAAATGGGAGAGCAATTGTCTGGTACAATTACTGTCGGAAAGAATCCCAAAAATAAGGTAATTGTGGGGGTGTGGTCAATGAATATTTAATTAGACATGTGGTCAATGTTTTTTATTACATAGCGTGATCTTGATTTTGTGATCACTTTTGATTTTGATGGCGAATTAATGGAATACCACAAGAGGCAAGACTACCACATGAGATAAGGATGAATCCAGATCCACTTAACCTGCCCCGCCCTCTTTCTATTGAATATTTGATTAAGTGTCATTTTTGTCATCTTTTAAAATAAAGACGAATGAACAATCTAATACTTTAAGGCAAGGAGGAAGAGAGGGAGGGGCAAAAATAAAAGTACAGAATGAATACACAAACATAATTATGACAAAAAATGCATCAAAACAGCAGCTGGGAACAGACAGTGTCCACCTGCTAGTTCAAAGTCTTAGAGGTGTGTTCTCGTTCAGTGTCATGTACTCTTGTCGCAATGACACGGACACGATGAGACTCACTCTTGAGAAATCAGTGTGGAATGTTAAGAAGAAAACTAGGAACGCTAATCCTAGACACCACTCTGATATAGTGCTGGTTAAATGAAGAGGATAACCCTGTAATTAATAATAACAATAGTCTATAATAATAAGTAACTATCAGTATTGTTATGGCAGTGTAAAGTATGTGAACTGTAAACTTATGAATATCATTAAGAATACATGTGACTATCAGGAGGGAATGGTACATTAAGCAGCTGCAATCTGTTATCTGACTAATCTAAATTTGGGGCACAACTTCATAGGGTAGAGCATAATAGGGGAAATATCCATCTTACAAATAATTGAATTATTAGTAAAACAAATAAATAGAACTAGTGATTATCTTACAGGATCTTTGCTGGTCCAATGAGCTGGGTCATAGTCAAGTGAGGACTGATTTCTTATATGACCAGCAACATACATTGTTACCATGACTACACAAGAAAGGGAGGATGCAATATACTGGCTCTAATAACAACGTACCCATAATGAAGAAAATGGTTGCCATTAAAGATAAGAACAGTCTTAAAATGATGACCACACTGCTAACGTGGCGAGTCAAGCTAGCGTGGTATATTTTATAAGAGATTACAGTCTGTAGCCACATGTATACAATACCGAAACCAAACACCATGGCAGCACCAATCATATGAACAATTGAAATTTCATCGTCCTAAAGTGAGCAGAGTTATCAGTGGGTGTGGTTATTAAGTACCTGGAAAGCTCCAACAAGTAGAAGTCCAAACACTGAGAGTATTCCGATAAAAAACGTTAAAGGATTGAGGAACAGTATTTTATTGATACTCATTTGGTAGTATTGTTTGATGTGAACGTATCTGATGTACATTATCAGTAACGCTAAGAGAAGAGAGAGAGAGAACAAATAGAGGTTATGTGTAAAAGGATCATTAAAACCTGGTTTACAAATGCATCACAAAACTCATAAAACTTGGCCAATTTGTGTCAACTTTAAAGAAGTCAGATCAATTGCCCGGGAATTTATGTTTTTAAAAAAGATGTAAACTTTACTTAACAAACAACTGTTGTTATGGTAGCATTAGGAGATAAAGGACAAACAACCGCTTACTGATAATCCCTGAAACACAGCAGATCAATGTGAATACGCAACTCTCAGGTGGTTTGCCACCTGTATCACTAATGTAGGGGAACTCTGGTGTAACGTGGCCATCATTAACAGCTAAAATATATCTGGAGAA
>NW_003553243.1:0-1879 GCF_000090795.2 Amphimedon queenslandica | reverse complement strand
CTATAACAGTATTGTACCCAACCCTTATTATAACCAAACCACACCAATAGGCGTGGTCTCGAGTAAAATCTACCTGGGCAAAGCCTGGGCCTAGATCTGCCTATGCCCTGAAAACATGCATGTTACAACAGGCTTACAGCTGGACCCTCCAAGGAGGACACTTATTAATAGAAGATTTCTTTTTTGGACTAAATGCTACCATGACCCAAATAACCATTTTAATGGGTCCCAAGATGACCTGGCAGGCGGGTCCGGCTGCAGCCAGCCTACATGAGTGATTTTGCATGGACAGACAACTGACATACAACATACCTGAGACAGTGGCATAGCCAGGAGATGACAACAGAGTGGGCACAGAAAAATGGTGCGCGAGTGTTGTCTATATTCCCCCCCGGTCTGACAACTCTTATCATTTTAAATTGATTCAATTTTTAGAATCCCTCTTTTGTCTGGGGCATCATGTCATCATTTTAGGTGATTTTAATGCCCCTGATATATGCTGGTCTACTCTATGTGGGTCAACATCCCCCTCAAATGCCCTTTGTGACTTTATTGTTGCAAATGGCCTAGATCAGCATGTATCTTTTCCAACCCATAACTGTGGTCATATTCTTGATCTTGTCCTCAGCTCATCACCAGACATAGTTCAGAATTTGTGTTGTCTGTCTTCTCCTCTTCTCTCCTCTGATCACTTTCCTATTACCTTTGACCTGTTGCCTCCGCTTAAACAATCTCAGAAGTCCCCTCCGGCATGGTCTCATGCTTTCAAAAGAACCAATTTTGATGGCCTTAACTCTTTTTTGTTAGATTATGACTTTGGCCCACTCTACGACTCCACTGACATTGAATTTTCATGGTCTTTTCTCAGGGGTGTAATTCTTACTGCCATTTCTATGTTTACTCCTATGGTCAAAGTTAGAACCAACAAGCTCCCTCAGTGGTTTACACCTAGCATTCGACACCAGCTTAATAAAGTACATTCATTAAGGAAACGCTACAAGCATCACCCTTCCCCTCAAACTTTTCACCGTTTAATTCATGCTGAGTGTCTGCTTCAGCTCAATATATGTGATGCTCGTGCTGCATTTGAGAAGAAGCTTGTGCATAACTTTGTATTACATAAAGACTCTGGTATATTCAAATATTTGCGCTCCCTCTCTGGCCAGTCTAGCTTACCCTCTGTGATGTCTCTTAATTCTACTGTGGCCGACACCCCTTCTAGTGTAGCTGATCTGTTCAACAAATATTTTCATTCTGTCTATGTCACTAGCTCCTCCTCTGTGTCATTTCCACCTGCATCCTTCCCTGATAAGTCTCTTTGTAGTATTGACATCTCTTTACAAGACACTTTTGAGGCTCTGTGCTCTCTTAAGTGTGACAAAGCTATGGGAGGGGATGGCATCCCACCTGCCATACTTAAAGGTGCTGCCACAGCTCTCTTAGACCCCATCCACCATCTATTTCAATTATGTGTTTCTCAGTCTTCTATTCCTACTCAATGGCGCGATCATTACATCACACCCATCCCTAAATCAGGTGATAAGAGTGTCATTTCCAACTATCGCCCAATTTCTCTACTGTCATCAATTTCTAAACTATTTGAGAAGGTTGTATCTGATAAAATCTTTGATTTTTTAATAGATGCCTCTGTTTCTAATTGTCAATATGGCTTTATTCGTAACCGCTCCACCATCAAGCAGCTACTTTTACATACCAAGAATATTATCAATGCCCTTGAAGATCACCAGCAACTTGATACTGTTCTTCTAGACATAAGGAAGGCATTTGACACTGTCCCACATCACATCCTCTTGACTAAACTCTGGCAGGCTGGTATCACTGGATCTCTTTGGCAGCTTGTCAGGTCCTACTTGTCAGA
>NW_003553242.1:0-1879 GCF_000090795.2 Amphimedon queenslandica | reverse complement strand
AACACATTATAACTACCTGAAGTATTGAGCATAACTAGTATCATGTGATAGAGCCTCTAAATGATCCTCTTTCCCGACTAAATCGGCAAGTAAGTGAGACAACATTTTCAGCGCCTTCTTTTAGTGCCTAAAGACCCCTTAACTCGATTAAGCCTAACTTGAACTGGTCCTTGTCTTCTTTGAGAGTAAAATGTAACTCAATTTGGTACCAAAACCCCTCTTTGCCTGCGTTTTTCCTTGAAGAAGCAACATCATCTAGAGCAGACATTTTTACACGTGAAAAAAACGGAAGCCACCATGCCCAGGGCACCGCCTTTTATACCGCACCTTCTCGTTTAAGTCTAAAATAACACAGACACACATGCCTACACAAACCTTTTTTTATGTGTGTCCCCTTTCTATTCCTTCTCTTATGTGTTCCCTTTCTATTCTCTGATCAGATGCAAGAGGCTGAGGTTCAGTTCTTGAGGGAACAGAATGAACTGCAAATAAAGAGAGCTAAAGACCTCAGCAACATTGAAGTATATAATAATTATTTTGTGCTGTTGCTGTGGTTTCAATATAAATCATTTATAAGCATTATTGTATTATTATGATAATTTATGTCAATCTATTACAATAGGTGTCTAAGTTCAGTACATTGGTTAGTTCTATGGGTAAACAGACTATATCCCGTATTGCTAAAGCTGGACCAGAATCAAAGGTACAGTATACAGTAATACAGTGTTTGTTCACATTGGGTGGGTTGGTTTCTGTTGAGTACTGGTCATGTGATTCTTCTCTCTCTCCTCCTCTTCCACTCCTCTAGGCTCGTTTATTACAGAGTTTAGGTATACAGTCTGTTCTCATTACTGATGGTAAAACTCCAATTAATATGATTGGGAACCAGACAGGTGGCTATGCTACTACTTATGCTCCTTAGAAAACTCTTTGGGAGGACTTTATTATTATTATTATTATTATTTGTGTTAGTCATTACTAGTTTTTAGCTGGATTTATATAGTTTTCAGAGATATTATTATTTTCTATTGAACACGAAAATTGACGGTATACACAGGCTCCTAGGACTCCAACAAAGTTTTTAAAATGGACTGCACGAAAAAGTTTATGATGTGGTATAATTATCGCTTTAAAGTTTTAATTTAAATGACCACAAAATTAGATATAACTATACTAGACACAAATGAGGAGCTAACAGTTAAAATTAATAATGGCAATAAAATTAAAGAGTTTTAAATTAGTTTCCAACAACAACGGTTTCGGGACATTTCTTGGGGACACACACTGGCAATCTTCCTATAACGAGGGAACTTCTTAAATTGTTGTCTTCGGTGCATGGCAATTCTAGACTTATTTGCCAGGTTTCCTTCTTCGTGGGATTGATTGCCTCGCAATTGTATTCCATTTCTCGGAGTAAGTCTTGCTCTAGAGTCCAAAGAAGCTGTTCCTTTTAGTGTTTGGTGCAATAGTCACCGCATTTTATATAGACTAAAACAAATCATTGTGCTGTCAAAGGGCCTGCTGTGCCCCATATCAACCTTGAAGGCACTTATGGTCGAGCTAATATGGTCCATTGGTCCTATGAGAAGCGCTAAGTCAGAAAATTTGAACTGTTTTCCGTTTTCCTATGGTTTTCCTGACTTCTCCAAGACTTTGACGCTTTCTATTATGCGCATGGCTGTTAGCTGCTGCTGTCGTTCCACTGGGTTCTCCTTCCTCTGGTAGTGTTGCCGACCGAGCAGAAGAGAGCCATCTACTATACTATATCCCAGTTGAGTTTGGGACAAGAAAAACTGGAATAACTTTTTATAGGAAGGTGGGATAAGGATGAAACTTTCACAGGTTCTTAGTCGCCAAAGTCCATCAAAATCTGTGAAAT
>NW_003553241.1:0-1879 GCF_000090795.2 Amphimedon queenslandica | reverse complement strand
TACACATGTTCCTTATATAGGTGACACAATTCATACATGCATGCTCCTGATGTAAGTGACCCAAATTTATACATGTTTCTCATTCCTATTTTATGACACATTTTGTTAGATTTTAACGGTCCTAAACATGACCCTAAACTGTTTCCAAGTTTAGCTAATGTTCATATGCTAATTATTGCATATGTAATTGTATAATATTATATTACGTTTTGGTATGCTTGGCGTGTCACGCTGCATAGTCACGTAGCATAAAATTGTGACATCTTGTGGTCTCTACTTTTGCTTTCTTTCAACCGTATTCATCATCATTGGATCATTCCATCTGCTTTTCAAAGCATGCAAGAAGGAAGACCTATTTTGTAATCATTGGGGTAGCTGCTATTTGTCACATTTGATCATAGGGTGAGAGGTTATCAATCAAGAACAGATTTACTTTCTATGAACAGCTCTTCAGAAAGACATCAGGCTCTAATCAAGGAGGTAGTTGCTGTGAACACAGGACTTACCACTAATGTCATATCATGCATCACTACTCTACACTTCTCCTGTCAGTTTACAATTGGATCATTTCTCTATTACTAGCTGTCTTCCGGTGGGGAGAGGAGAAAGGAGAGGAAAACATATCATAGCTACTTTGGATTCAATGAATACACGAGCATATTTTTTCACTGTATGGGTTGAGCTACCCTTTTTCACAGTGACCTGCTTTTAGTCCCGATCATGTGAGAGGGAAGGGGAGGGTCAGCGGAGGGGAAAGGGTCTCGCCCAGGAGTGTGGGAGAAAGAGTCTCCCTTTTGGTTTGGATCGAAGCACCCAGTATCTCATGCTTGGAACTCTCTCTTCTTCTCTTTCCTTTTTGTGTGTTATGGACTCTAAGCAGAAGAGAGGATCAGACTTTTCTTTTTCTTTTTTTGTCTTGATCCTTTAACTACAGGACTTACCACTATTGTCATATCATGCATCACTACTCTACACTTCTTCTACAGTTTATAATCGGATCATTCCACTAGTTGTCTTCCGATGGGGAGAGGAGAAAGGAGAGGAACAAAGCCTATTCACAGTGGGTGGATTTGGAAGTTCTGTGACGAGGGTTGTTGATGGACCTGGGCACCAGCTTCCTAAGTCTCATTCTCTTTCTTGATACTGTAACAGCATTGGGCTTAAGCTCATTTGTTTATTGTGTTCGCCTTTGAAAATAAGTCAATAGCTCTCATTGTAGGCTTATAATTAACATAACATCAAATTTACGTGCACGTGATCGGACATTTTGATGCCAATGATGCTTTAAAGTTGACACAATATTATAGCGAAATTTCAATTCTGCGTTGCATTTTGTAGTGAGTGTTTGTTATTTTATAGCCAACACAAGTTATTTCATTATTATTATTGTGTATTATTAGTATTATAAATATGAACATTGTGGTAGATTGTATATCAAGATTACTCTTATAATATTAAGGTTGTAGAGGTTACAATAATAGACAAGGGTCATATACAGTAATATGGTAGGAAGCAATGTCAATAGATTATTAGTTAATGGAATGGTATTTAGTATTAATTTAAGTTGTCTTATGTTATGTGGTCATACAGCATAAGTTGTAGGTAGGTAATGTTATGGTATTGAGAGAGGAATGTACTTTGTATAGCAATGAGGTTAGTATGGTATAGGTACATGTTATGGTTTTTATTGTGTCATATTAAGGTTCATAAAGTCAGTGTAGGCAATGAAGGATAAGAACATACCCACTTATATAGCAAGGTTAATATATGATGTAGGTAACATTAATGGTTGTACATAGGTAATAGTATAGTATTAAGATATTATACTGGTATAGCAGAATTAATACAATGTATCATGTTGGTATCATTGTGTTATAAG
>NW_003553240.1:0-1880 GCF_000090795.2 Amphimedon queenslandica | reverse complement strand
ACTGTTAATAGTATATCATAATAAACATTATTACATTGTAAATTATTTTTATTTTTTGTCAACAATAGGACCAGCTCCTCCTACAGGTAGAAAAGAGTCATTGATAGGAGGTCATCCACTCTCTCCTATTGCATTAATGGATATACCAGATGATAGACCAAAAGTATCTGAATTGATAGAGTTTCATGAGTTATTGATCAAAGGACAACTGGAGGAGTCTCTACCACTGCTTGATGCTGATACTATAAGAAAGATTAAAAATGCTGTTAATGATCATGAAGGAATGTCTCTTCTTATAAAAGCATTTGAAGAACATCCAACACTGCTACATGAAATGAGAGCAGCTACTGGAAAAATAAAAGGTATAAATATCAACTACAAGAATGTATTGAAATTAACGAATGTAATCAGCAAGCACTAAATTATTTACAGTCAGTTTTTATTATTATTAATAGCAATTACTATTAATAGGTTTGTCACAAAAGACACTAAAGTCTCCTCCCCCAGTAGTACCTAAACCAAGATCATTATCACAAAGTGGACGGCCTCAACCATTGTCAATGGCGGAAAAACCCCAACCACTTTTACAAACTACACAACCTCCTCCAACAGCACCTAAACCAAGATCATTGTCACAAAGTGGACGGCCTCAATCATTGTCAACGGCCAAAAAACCACAACCACTTTTACAAACTACACAACCTCCTCCAACAGCACCTAAACCAAGATCATTATCACAAAGTGGATGGCCTCAACCATTGTCAATGGCGGAAAAACCCCAACCACTTTCACAAACTACACAACCTCCTCCAACAGCACCTAAACCAAAATCATTGCCACAAAGTGGACAGCCTCAATCATTGTCAACGGCGGAAAAACCTCAACCACTTTTACAAACTACACAACCTCCTCCAACAGCACCTAAACCAAGATCATTATCACAAAGTGGATGGCCTCAACCATTGTCAATGGCGGAAAAACCCCAACCACTTTCACAAACTACACAACCTCCTCCAACAGCACCTAAACCAAAATCATTGCCACAAAGTGGACAGCCTCAATCATTGTCAACGGCGGAAAAACCCCAACCACTTTTACAAACTACACAACCTCCTCCAACAGCACCTAAACCAAGATCATTATCACAAAGTGGATGGCCTCAACCATTGTCAATGGCGGAAAAACCCCGACCACTTTTACAAACTACACAACCTCCTCCAACAGCACCTAAACCAAAATCATTGCCACAAAGTGGACAGCCTCAATCATTGTCAACGGCGGAAAAACCTCAACCACTTTTAGAAACTACACAACCTCCTCCAACAGCACCTAAACCAAGATCATTGTCACAAAGTGGACAGCCTCAATCATTGTCAATGGCGGAAAAACCCCAACCACTTTTAGAAACTACACAACCTCCTCCAATAGCACCTACACCAAGATCATTGTCACATAGTGGACTGCCTCAACCATTGTCAACGGCGAAAAAACCACAACCACTTTTACAAACTACACAACCTCCTCCAACAGCATCTAAACCAAAATCATTGCCACAAAGTGGACAGCCTCAATCATTGTCAATGGCGGAAAAACCCCAACCACTTTTAGAAACTACACAACCTCCTCCAACAGCATCTAAACCAAGATCATTGCCACAAAGTGGACGGCCTCAATCATTGTCAACGGCGGAAAAACTCCAACCACTTTTAGAAACTACACAACCTCCTCCAACAGCATCTAAACCAAGATCATTGTCACAAAGTGGACGGCCTCAATCATTGTCAATGGCGGAAAAACCCCAACCACTTTTAGAAACTACACAACCTCCTCCAACAGCATCTAAACCAAGATCATTGTCACAAAGTGGATGGCCTCAATCA
>NW_003553239.1:0-1880 GCF_000090795.2 Amphimedon queenslandica | reverse complement strand
GTCACAATTATTATATTAATTTGTTTGGTTAGTGTTTTCAATGGTATTGTTTCAGGAGTCGTCATGGAAACCCTGGCTTGTATCTCTTGCAATGGACGTCATCAGGTATGGCATTTATTTATTCATTTATTTGTTTATTTATTTATGGTAGTCTTCATCTTCATGGTGGGTTAGTTCATTTTAAAACTTCAGAGCCTTCCGAGATGCTTCGGAGAAGATTGGTTCTCCTGTTGTATTTACTGAGGTCACCATTTTATGAGAAGCACACAAAGTAAAGCCTCCATCAAATAAATGAGAAGAGAGAGAGTTATGGTTGTACTAAACAATGTGAATAAATGCATGAATGAATGAATGAATGGATGTATGGCTGTTGATTGTACAATTACTTTTCTAGGGCTCTTCTTTTTGCTTTCCTTCAATACATTGCATCACATGTCCCACTTACCTCATGGATAATAAGTTAGTCATGATTTTTTGTATGTTTTTAATCATTACGCCTTTTATATTTTGTATTCTTTTCTTGCTAGAGCCACTGGTTGAATATTTACCAGTTTGGAAAGATATCTATTCTTACAACTGGATGTCATGACTTAATTAATTTTGAGTGTATAAAAATAATCATAATTATTATTGGCTAAAATTCTAAGAAACAAATCACTCTCTCTTTATCATTATTATTATTGAGTATTAATGGTTATGAATTAAATTCCAAATGCTATGATGCAGACCATTGCAAAGAAGCAACAATGTTATCATGAATAATGTGTGAAATGATGCAGACCACTGCAAAGAAGCAACAATGTTATGAATAATGTGTGAAACTGGCAAAACCCACAATGACCTGATGATGTTTGAACAACCAACTATAAGATGATACCTGTTAATCAGTTGGAGTGTAGGCAGTGGAGTGATGGTTGACTATGGACCCTAGTCACCTTTCCTCCAGTGGTCCCCGCCTACTAGAGCATTAGTTCTAGATGATTATATAAATTTGGCCCCTATGCTACATCGATCCTATGTAATCTTCATGACTTCCCTCTGCTTTTTTTTTTCATAAACTAGATGTACTTCATAATTTTTGTATTTTTTTATTATTTCAAACATTACAATAGAACTACTATCTACTTTGAGGCTATAGTTTCCAGATTTTAAGTGACTAATATGACCGCCCTACTATTTTTAATAGTGTCATTATGGTTAATGTAGTTAAAAGCACAGGATGTTTGTTGTAATGACTAGTAATCACATTTGTATGCCCCACGATAGCCTCACTATGTTTAATCAACTGACTATAAAACGACACTTGTGTGATTTCAAGCGAGGCACTGGAGTGATGCATCCTCCAGTGACCTCCGTCCGCAAGGCTGACCCTTGCTGTGGGTGGGAGGTATCAGGACTGGTCGCGACTTCTGATGCATCTCCCCCTTCAGCTTGGCTCATCTCTGCGGATGTTTTTTTCACCTTTACTTCATAGAGTGCCCGGATTTAAAATATTTGGAATAATTATACTATAAAGAATAAGCTAGTAATTGTGAGTGAGAGATACTAGTATCACTTTATACCGTACAGCTGGTTAATTTTGCGGAGAAAAATTTTGCGAATCCTTAAAAATAACCTGGTTTGCGGATTAAATATTTGCGGTTTTGACAGTTATTGTAGCATTATCTACTGTGGTCATGCATGAATTTCATTATTTTGCGGATTTAAATTTTGCGCTTTAAATGGAATCGCAAACTCGCAAAATTTAATTCCCCGCAAATATTTCCTGCTGTACGGTAGTTCATTCCATGTCTGTAATGGACTGTTTGTTATTATTTGATGTATATACAATTTACTATCCAATGCATACTGAAGATGTTTCTGTTAATTATAATCATGAC
>NW_003553238.1:0-1880 GCF_000090795.2 Amphimedon queenslandica | reverse complement strand
ATACCATTTGTGTGTTGTTTGAGAATCCAATAGCTATCCATCCAGCAGCATTACCCTCAAGATATACATCAAGATACTCTGAGTTCATTGGATTTGGTGACAATCCAACATAATATTCACAAGAGCTCCTTTCACATCCTTCAGGCATCCCAAACACCAAATTATGTGATCCAATAGCCTAAAATAAAATTAATTGTAATTAACACAAAGTGATTTATGGACTGGTGTTCATTGTTAGCACAACATCATTAATGACTTACAGTAGCTTGACCAGGGCATCTCTCATTAGCATTATTGTCTACAACAGGATTGTACTGCTGTTCACTAATAGCAGGAGTCATACCACCATTAGCAGAATGAAAGCCTAATGCTGTAGTAGCACCTTGATCTGGAAAGAGAGAGAGAGAGAGAGAAATAATTAGAGAGTTAGCGAAGTTAATTTAAGGTTTTTAAATCAGCTTGTAAAAGCAAGCTATTCTTTACACTGTACCTGCAGCTCTTCTACCAAACAATAGGTAATAGGAATCGTCCAGGTTATAATCCTGACCCACATCAGTAATATTGATAGTCCTACTAAACCTATTGGGAGAGAGTCAGTTTAACATAGTAATAATGACCAGTATACAATGTAGATATTAACATGCCTGCAGGTTATTCTGCCATTAGTGAATGATGTAGATTGGACACACAGTCCATCCTGTGTGGCATCAAGCATATTAGCTGTTCTTCTAGGAGAAGGATTCCATGTATCAACTACTGTTACTATACCAGAATTAACACGACAACCCAATACATCATCATCCTCCTGTAATATACATGTATTTATAAAAAGATAGAATAAGAAATAGTACATTATTAATATACCATTTGTGTGTTGTTGGAGAATCCAATAGCTATCCATCCAGCAGCATTACCCTCAAGATATACATCAAGATAAGTTGGATCTGATGGGTTTGGCGACAATCCAACATAATATTCACAATCGGCCCTCAAACAGCCTTCAGGCATACCAAAGATTAGATTATGTGACTCAATGCCCTAGCCAAAGAAAATACATGTACATACATGCTAATTGAAGTGCTTTTATTAATTTTTACATTTTATTTGAATGTGCTACAATTACCTTAAGCCTACTATTTTTAGCATCTACTAAATTTAGCTATATTAGCGAGGGAGCTTTGAACCGCTAAATTAAATAGACACCAAAATAATTATTATTCATTATAATGGTTATTATTTATAGTTAATTTGGTTAAAAACGCTAATATTAGTAATGCTAAACATGACTTTTGCTGATTTCGCTAAAATTAGTAGACGCAAATAATAGTAGGCTTAAGGTATAAGGACTACATGTGCAGCTGACAGAATGACAGTTATAGACTTTGAATTGGAAGCTTAAAACTATAGGACATACATTAATTTAATTGAGGGACCTACTGTTTAGTAATAAAAGTGGAAATACAAAACATATCTTAATACTGATGCATGTGCAAGACGGATGAGTATTTATTTTAGTTGCAAATGTACAGTTTTCTTACAGTAACTTCCACTGGACATCTTCCATCAGTATTGCTATCATTAACAGGATTGTATAGGATTGGACTAATACTAGGAGTCATACCGCCACTAGCAGAATGATAGCCTAATGATGTACGAAGTCCTTGATCTAGAGAGATGAGGAACGATTACTAGAGGTCAAGTGTTAGTGTCGTTATACTGTACCTGCTGCACGGCGTCCATATAATAGATAGAAAAGATTGTCAAGATCATAATCTTGACTAATATCAGTCCCATTGATTAAACGACTAAAACTATAAGTAATAAATAATAGTAGCATAATAATTGCGAAATAATACTGACATTTTAAAAGCAAAGATATG
>NW_003553237.1:0-1880 GCF_000090795.2 Amphimedon queenslandica | reverse complement strand
CATTGATTGATAAATTAGTGCTTACTAACTTTTAATGTGTTGTCTTCTGTCCTGAGTGACAGTTTCTCTTGTTCCCTTGATAAATAGTTTAAACTGTAAATAAAGCAAAACTGCCAAAATTAAAAAGAGTAGCAAACACACTCTGCGGGATTGCAACATCACCTCTTGCTTTTTTAGAATAGGTGTTGAATAGAAATAGACTTGCCTCAAGTTTCAATAAATAACGAAAGTTTTATTGTTTGTTTAAAGCATAATTCTAGTCTTCCGATGAATTAGTGGCCGCGTAGTCGGGAAAATGTTTGCGGTTAGTCTCGCCCATAGATATTATAGACATAGATACTATATACCCCTGGATACGAAACTCCTCTATGCACACATATAAAATCCCATAAGGAAACGTCATAAACGTCACATCCGGCTGTCCTCACCCTTGTTTCGCTGCATTCATGGCTGCCAGGGTAAGTAAAACAATCACAGTAGCCTATTCGTTTGTTAAAGTAGCTGAATGATCCCTCAGAGGACTTTTCAAAGCCTTTATATATTGAAATAATGCTCATAAACGATAGTTTGAGTGCATATTTTAGTTCTACAATGGATGTCATAGCCTACTTGTTGTGTACATTTCACTCAAGCCACTTTTTTAGCTTAACTCTGTTGAATTAGGCCAACATTTTTTATTGTACTGATAGGTTATTGTTTACTAGTTGTAGTGGGGTTATTATTTAGAGTTTGTGTTAAGTAAAAGAGCTGTTATTTTCTAAATCTTGGTTTTTCAAGCCCCACCTTTCTAGCCAATTTTTCTTTGTAATACTTGACTTAATTGGAACTTTTTTATATAGTTTTGTAGCTTGAGAATAGGTAGTTGTAGTGGGCCTATTCTCAAAAGGAGTGTATTTTTAGTTTTGGTGCAATTGTGTTGTCAAAATCATCATTTTTAGGTGACAAGAGATGGGAAAGTCATGCATTGGTAGACTGCATATACTAAAAGAAAAGGAAAGTTTCAGCAATTATAATGCATGATAAATGTCAAGTTTTATTGTATTGTACATAAAATCACACTTTTATTAGCAATAATAATACTTTTTATCATTGTTTAATTTTTATTCTGAATGAAAACGTAATATGACGTATTTCCGGTGAAACAAGCCTCAGAACATCCGGTCGGGCCGTGTTTCATATCCAGGGGTATATACCGTGATTTTCAGGTTGCTTGACCCAATTTTCTTACTTCCTGCTCACGTGACATGTATTATTAGTATGGGGAAAGTCACGTGATTAACAAGTTGGCAAGGTCAAGCAACCTGCAAAGCACGGTAGTATCTATGCTGTCACAGAGACTGTACCTGAATAGTTACATTGATTTG
Organism: Amphimedon queenslandica; assembly: GCF_000090795.2. NCBI lineage: Eukaryota > Metazoa > Porifera > Demospongiae > Haplosclerida > Niphatidae > Amphimedon > Amphimedon queenslandica. The sequence continues at coordinate 516 of NW_003553237.1, read as the reverse complement.
AATGGGATCACGTGATCTGTTTCCAATCCCGGTTACGTAGTCTATTATATAGGCGGTAGCCTATATGTAGGATTGAGGTCGATTTTTCAAGATGGCGTCCGTTTTTATGATTTTCAAACACTTATAACTCTTTTATCTTACATTGTACAGCCTTATAAATGGCTTAGATGAGCTCTCCTTCACTGAGCGATTCTCCTGGTACCTTTAAGGTGGACTGTAATGTAGCGGGAGCATTTCTGGAAAACAGGCCCAAATTCAAATTTCTACAAAATTCTTCAGACTTTTTCTTCTTCTTCTTTCATCTTTCTTCTATACACCGGATAATCTCTTACACTAGAGAACAGCTCAAGATGAATTTTACATCACTCCTCTGGGCTTGGGTCAAGGACCACAAAGGTAGTTTCTAAAAGAAGCGAGGACAGAGAACAGAATGGAAGACAAAATCCAGCTGCAGCCACCGCGTGGGTTTGTGGTTTGACGCCATTTTAATTTATGCGCACGTGATTAGCATGAATA
>NW_003553236.1:0-1880 GCF_000090795.2 Amphimedon queenslandica | reverse complement strand
CATTACTAACACAAGATAATAGAATGCAGTATTTTGCTGCTTCAAAAAATAAAGGTCAAAACAAAGGTGGCAATTTTCATATTTCATCATTGATGTTGCCTGTAAACACAGAAAATACAAGACAGAGTAGAAATACATTTATCTGGACCATCTCAATCACCAAAATCTAAGCAAACTATGCACCATAATGTTCTCACGGCATCAATCTCCTTAGTCAGCTCAAACAGGTTGTGCAATGATCCAGTTTCCTCATACCTTCCAGATGTTTAACATTACAACACCCATCACTGTAAAATTTTTGTAGATCATTAATTGTTGAAATACTATTGAAACATGATTCTGTAAAAACAATAGCAGTATAATCTTGGAATAAGGACAGTCACTAACTGAGCGCAACAATTAAATGTGTTGTGCTGTTGACCCTGTGGAGGTCCTGTGACATTTTCGTTCACTTCTGTATTGAATTTACAGCCTATAATGCTTCCACTACATTGCAGTCCCTACTAGCCAAGGGGTATTCTTTCTCCTATTGTAATCACCTAACCATGCTTACAGATTATGAAGTTAGTGCCAAAGAAAATTTAATCATATTTAACCATGTACAATAAATTGGTTTCACTCACCTGTTGGCACCACCACTAGGTGGTAGTGGTGCTGGTGGTGGTGGAGGAGGGTGATGGGTAGATCTTCTACAATATAAACAAGAGCAGTATCTCTTGCACTTGGGTTTCTTATACAGAACTGTTAAGAGTCTTTGGAGAGCTTCTCTCATTTCTCTCTCAATGGAAAGTGAACAAGAGAGACCTTGCAGCAATGAAATAGCATGTTAAACATTACCCTTTAGTTGCACCTTGTTCTCATAGTCAGTTAGTCAGTAGTCGCTAGTCTATGGATGATATGTAATATCTGCTACATGACAGCAGACTAGTTCTAGCGAGCCTATAAAACCTATAGAGCTTATAGAGTTAAAGATTTTTCAACTGTTGCAGTACTCATAGGTACTTCCTGTCATAACGTGAAGCAGTTACAGCCTTGAAAGAAATGACCATAGTTACGCAATGCATATCATTACTTGTTACTAACACTCGTCTCACAAAATTGTGTTTCAGCTTGATTCTTTGAATTGTTATGGCCAGTACTGTCCATTCTATACTATGTACATACATGTACGTCTATAAACTTCCAATGCTGCTAAGTTTAGTAACTCTGAAAAAACTCTTGAGCTACTTATGTGCATATATTGTTTTGTTGCTTGACCCTTTACTCTCTCCTCTCTCTAGGATGTACCATTACATTATTGATGTTTCCTGTTTCATTGGCACTTCTGCAAAAAGTGTGTAAGTTATATTATTAAATAGAGTGAGCCTGAACAAGTCCTACATAATTGGCACTCTTCTGTTTGTATGTTTGTGCACATGTTTTTAATCTGACCCCAATGTAGAAAGTTTGAATTGTTTCCACCTTAATAATTTTTGAGTTATGTGCATTAAAAACAAGTCATTTTCTGAAGAAAGCAAAGGCTAATAGCACATGCTTTTTTTTAATGGCCCACAATCACCCCCATTTTTATTACAATTTTCTGATACTTAATGTCCTGGTGCTATGTAGACCATTTGTGCCATTTCCAACTAATAATTTTTGAGTTATGGGCATAGCTAGGAGAGAATTCTTAATAATTGTGCATCACACAATTTTATTGCTTAAAAAGTGAAATTATGCACAATTTTCCAAAGCATAAATTTCCAGGTACATGATATTATAATAATTATAATCAGAGATACTATATGCAATAATTAATTGATTACCTTAATTATCAATGCTGATATGTTTCTTGTTAGTAGATGCTATGTCTCACTGGCTCTGTCACACTGCAGAGGGAG
>NW_003553235.1:0-1880 GCF_000090795.2 Amphimedon queenslandica | reverse complement strand
AATGCGGGCGTTCAGATTACACAAGCACAATACCTACAGTGCTTTGTATGGCTTTTATATGCACTGCTTAACCTTTGATGTGTTGCTTCATCATGATATATGTGTTGACATACAAACAATTATATATACATCATACATGTGTGAAATCAATTATAGGAAAAACCTGGGGGCTTCGCTACCAGGTCTTACAAAATTAGAGTGGTGCAAAAGAGGTGGACAACTCTGAGAGAAAGGTTTGCTAAGGAGCACAAAAAGAGAGTAAGACCAACTGGCACTGGTGCCAATGAAGTTGTCAAAAATGGTCATTTTATCAAAGCCTATTATTTTTGAGTCATTTTATCAAGCATCACAAGTAAATTATAGCTTAATTTTATCAAATGTTGTTACTGATTTTGTATTATAGGACAATTAGAAATAGCTATTGTATTGAGTACGAAAACATTTTAAAAGCCATTTGAAGGTACCTGATCCAGAAAACGAAGTGCTCAACCTAGTCCTATGAAATGTGACATATTGAGGCACATGAAAGAAGATGCAGCACTACCCAAGATTCAAGAAGATGAGGATATTACATTTGGAAACTATTTGGATCCTTCCCAAAGGTCACTAGCACAAATAAGGATTCAGCAAGTATTACATGAACCTAAATTTCTTAATTATGATCATGGCCCTCCCACACCACTCCCAAAGACAAAATCAAGTTAATGAACATACATACATAAAATAACTTAATAACTAATGCAACTATCATGTCAAATAATTGAATATTTAGTACTAGAATTGACTAATTAACATTAACATGTCGATTTCAGTAAGTTGAACTTATGTACTCCTTTTGTCAACGGAGTTCTCCATCTGAAAGGAAATATGTTCATAAGATAAATCGTAAAGAAACAGCTGAATCACTGTATCTGTTTCCACTTGAAGTAGCCAAACGTGTTAATGCAGTGAAATCAGAATTTCTCCAGTCTTCAGGTGTTGTAATATTTTGCAGATTTTTATGATCAGCATAACCTGGAGGACAATAGTGACGAGTAGATGCAGGGTGTCTTGGCTCTAATATTTTAAAGTAATTATGAAGAACACATGCAGCCTATGTTATTTAGGTCACGACTTTGGCTTTAGCTATAATCGGTCGACAAAATATTCAAAATTTTGAAGCCATTATAGCAAATGTGTTTTCAGTTATTCGTCTTGCTCGAGAAAGACGATAATTGAAAGTATGTCTGTCTTCGGGCAGACAAGTACCTGGAAATGGTTTTATTGTGTATATTTTCAGTGAATATTCACCGTCTGCCACAAAATAAGGGATGTTTCCATGAGTTGTACCGTTAGGTATAAAATCAGGGGAAGGCAGTTGTATTTCTTCATTTTACATAGCATTTCCAAACCAAGAACTATAAAAAACTTTCCTGTCACTTATTCTGCCATAATTTCCTATATCCAATTAAGTATATAAATTATAGCAGCAATGCTCACATTATATATACATTCATTATTATTAATCTTTACTTATTATTATTCATTACTAATTAATTATTTTACACAAACACTCTCTGTTCACTCGTGTTTTCTCGTCTTTGTCTTTCCCTTTATCGTTCTCCATCCAGCTTATTTGTGTTTATGCTCACTTATCAGTTGTTGTTACTTGTTTATCAGATCAATTTGTTATTCACAAGTCAAGTAACCACATTGGTGACCCGAACTATGTCTCGTTTGTGCCCTTTAACACCTCCTAGGTCGACTACTCCCGCTCCTCTGTTTCCTGCTGCTACCGTCGACATTTCTTCTGTCCAACTCAAGCTACCACCATTCTGGGAAGTGGACCCTCCTGTTTAGATCGCACAGGTAGAAGCTCAATTAGCTACAAGATGAATTAC
>NW_003553234.1:0-1880 GCF_000090795.2 Amphimedon queenslandica | reverse complement strand
CAATTTCTGCAATATAATTAAAGGCTATTCTAGTTTTAGATTCTTGTAACTAAATTATTTTCTTTATTACCTGTAACTATATTTTTCGTTGTAGGTCCTTGATCATTAGTTTATCACACTGCAGGAAGCAACAGTTTTTAGCCTTATTGGTTTCACAATATTGTAGTCTTAGCAATGGATTATGTAGCAAGATTGTATATTGTGTGATTACAAAGTGTATTATGTCTTTTGTAATAGGTAATGGTTCAAGGTTACATCTATATTCTTTTAATGGTTATGTCATTAACTATGGCCACAGTAAGTAGTGTAAATGATGTATTATTAACATGTATGTATCTATTATTGTAGGAAGATGAAATCTAAAGTATTAAAGCATTTTGCTTGCTGAGCAATTCATCAATTTGAACATTATACTATTGTATTTTAGATTTTGCTTATTGCGCTGTAAAATAATTGACTTTTTTGTTTTTAAAATACTATTCATAATAAAAAAGTTTCAGTTAATAAAAGTTATAGTTTTCGGTAACGTTTCCTCCACCCCTTCTGCCCCTGCCAGCGCCACGGCCTCTTGATCCTCTGGGTAAGTTCATGTACTAAAATGGAAAGAGATTATATATATAATAAGGTATTGTAAAACCTTACAATTTGCCTATTGAGGCTCCTGAGTTGCCTCAGGATGAGCAGCCTCTGCTACTGCAGAGCACCTATGGCTACAGGTGCATGAGGTGGTGCAGCACCTCCAAAACCACCAGCCAATGGTGGTGGTGGTGGAACTCCACCACTACCAGCAACTGGTGGTGGTAGTGGACCTCCATGACCACCAGCAACTGGTGGTGGTAGAGGACCACCAAGACCACCAGCAACTGGCGGTGGTGGTGGTGGAGGACCTCCATGGCCTGCAGGTGCCGGAACTGGTGGTGGTGGTGGAGGACCTCCATGGCCGCCGGGTGGTGGTGGTGTTGGAGGAGGACCATGACCACCAGCAACATGTACTGGTGGTGGTGATGGAGGACCTCCATGACCTCCACTGGCTGCAACTGGTGGCAGTGGTGGAGTAGGACCTCCATGACCATCACCTACTGGTGCAGGAACATCCATATTCCTACAAAAGGAGAAATGAGGTAGCTATAGCTATAAGTTTGCAAACTAACTTTATGCAAAAATAAATTTTATTCACAAGAGAGAGAGAGAATGAGAGAGCGAGAGAAGTAATATATTCCAGAGAGTGGATTTAAATTTGTAATGAGAAATAAGTTAAAGGACTTAAATAGGTTTTGAAGTCTCAGTAATGAATAATGATTCGCCTAGTTATAAATTATAATTAATCATTCAAATTTTTAAAATAGTAATTATAATGTTGTTTTTATGGCTCTAATGGCTTTTATTTCAAAAATTCTTTTCTTCAAATAATGAACTGATGAACTTTTAAACCTATAAATGAATGTCAAATTTATTATTATCAACGAAAAGAATTATTAATAGTTAATAAAATAATTTTATAAAAAGTATTGAAACAAGTAAATAAAAAAAAATTTATTAAATAAGAAAATGTAGGGTTGTCAAAAAATGAAAGAAACAAGGGGGTTGAGTTCAACCATAATAATAATTAATAGTTCAATTAATAATAATAAACGTTAATTAAAAAAAAAATTATTCATAAAAATAATACAAAAATTTCAAACCCTACTTTGCAGAGTTTTATGAAGTGTCCTGTAAAATGACAAATTTTAATAAAAGATTGAATAACATGCTTAGTTCCAGCCTACACAAGTGTGTCAAGTCCAACTAAAATTCCTAACAAGAATATGCATTAATATTTTAATGAATCACAAAAATTAAAAATTTAAAAAAAATTTAAAAAACAAGATGAAGTAGGATTC
>NW_003553233.1:0-1880 GCF_000090795.2 Amphimedon queenslandica | reverse complement strand
CAGTCCCTGTACTACTACACAGTCTATAATAGTGCCCATATCACATGACTACATTTCTTTGAATTGTATAGTATAGAATCATAATGAACAATATATACAATACTATATAATCATAATGAACAAGTGTTTCATTAGTTGTATGTGTGTGTGTGTGTTCTAGGCCATTGTTTGGGTGTTGAGAGAAGCTCATTGTGTTGGATTGTAATGCTCAGAGATTATTTGGCTAATTTCTCTAACATTTTGTCTAAATTAGAATAAAGAATATCAAAATAGTAATATTAGTAGTAGTATAGGCATAAGCAATAATATGCCAGAGTGAAAGACAATACACTAACATGACATAATATAAACAAACAATAATATACCAGTAATATAACAGTTATAAAAACAAACTGGAGGCGAGGCAGAGAGTGGGACTGAGATTAAACTTTAAAATTTCAAGATGACAAAAATAAACAATGGCAGGGTTTGTTGGTGTTGGCTAGGTTGTGGACATGCAAGCAAGACAGTGTAGCATAACAGTAAACAGGAGGAAGAGAGATAGGAAGATAGTATGAACAAATAATACAAACAATACAATACAATACAGCTCAATATGTGATTAGATTGTACTATATCCAGCTGTATACTAAACTATAGTACTATAGTAGCGCCCTCATTGATTAGATGATTGAGTTTATTGAATGCATAGGACCATTTAAGTATAAAGGTGTGAGTCTACATGTATGTCCCTTACTGATAATTGTTGACTCTAGTAGCCATTATTAACTATTGATTCACCATTAGTATCATTAGTAGAAGAATGAGCCTGATCAGGAAACTGAGATGATGAAATAAGAATGAAAGTCTCCTTATCTCTCCCTTACCCCCATATTGTTAGAGCCTCTATTACCATTCCTCCCCCTAGAATGATAACATTAATCTATTATTATTGTTATTTCAGTTCAACTCACTGAGCGCCATTGGTTTCAGGTTTGCCTTTTACAGCTACAAAATGAAACAAAAATACGAAAACAAAATCTCTCTCTTGACTCTAATTATTTCCTTTGCTTTTACTACCTCTATCATCATTCCTTTTTCTTTTGTACAGGATAACTGCTACTATCACTATCATTATCACTGCTACTAATAGCAATATTGCTACTAGTATACCAACTACTGGTCCAACTATCTGTGAAGAACTGGATTCATTTGGATCACTAGTTCCTTAGAAACAGAAAGGAGAGAGAGAGAAAGAAATTGCTTTGCCATAATAATGAAACACTTTGTACTACTTACCAAGTGTGGGAGTTTCAGTAGCAACAGCTTGAGAAGTAAGAGAAGGTAGAGAAGGTAAAGGTGACGTTGAGAACATAAAGAATACAGTAGAAGACATTGCTGGGGAAGATGTAATAATAATCATAAAAGATATATAAAATAAAAATATCCAATTACCTGATGTCGTCTGTGATGATAGTATGGTAGAAGACATCAAAAGATCAGACTGGCAATTAATAACTGGACCATCATCTAACAAAAGAACAAGTAACAACAATAATAATAAATAATTACAAAATGTTTATTTACCTGAATTACTTGTGATATTAGTATAATCTGTAGTATCAGAACCAAACCTGTTTGATACACTAACAGCTACTGACCACATTAAATCATGAATCATTGATTCAATGTTAACACTGATTGATACAGTCGATCCATCATTATCATCAATTTGTTCGGATGTGATCTCAATCAATGGCGAATTAATCTCTCATTTGTAGTAATCTCTTTGCAACAGCGTGTAAGTATAGTTATTAAACAAGTCGTTATATTCACACGTTAAAGATACCTAGTAATATCAATATTAGAGGAAATATTGAATTTATTTTTACATGTACTTA
>NW_003553232.1:0-1881 GCF_000090795.2 Amphimedon queenslandica | reverse complement strand
AGCAGGTAGAACTATTACTCTTTTTATTAGTCGATTCATTATATTTTTGCTAGTAGGCTGGCCTTGTCAGAGAGTCAGACCATCTTCTGTGCCTTATTTTAGCATTTCAAAATCCTGAAGAAAGCGTCTTTAATGAGAAGTAACGGTTGCCATGCCAGCATGGTCCAGCATGGTGGTTTTAGTCTGACTATTATTTATTATTATTATTATTATTATTAATAAACTTTACAGCATGGAATAAAAAAGTGTAAATCAGAGGGTAATAAATTATGTGAGCTGAAGGAAACCCAGTAAATACACTGGGCCCCTGAAACAAACAAACAAAAAAGAACTAACTAATAATTAATGATGTGGTGAATGAATAATACACTGGCTGCATGGACATAAAGCATGAAAAGAACATAGATTGTCGGGATCGAAATGGGACATGAATGATTGCCAAAAGTGATTACGGAGCAAAGTCATAGCTTGGGAGTGAGAGATTGACAGTAGGTTAAGAGATGGGAGAGAGTTCCAGAGACGAGGGAGACGAGAGAAGTAAAAATGACGAGAGGGGGTAGTTCTAGAGAAGGCCGTGTGCTTTAAGCTGGAGCTGGATGAACGAGTACAAGTGGAGCTGAATGAAACAAAATTAAGTATGTCAAACGCTTCAGAGGGACAAGACAGAGATTTAAGAAAGAAGGTAATATCGTAAAGTTCAAGTGTCATCATGAGTGGGAGTAAGTGGAGAGATTGTAGTCTAAATTTATAGTCGGAGGTGTAATCGTTCAGTATCCACTTAGTAGCTCGTCTTTAGACAGCTTCCAGCAGCTTAATGTCTTTCAATAGATAAGGCCTCCAGATTTGGCTGCAGTATGTTAACTGAGGTCTCACTAAGGTAATGTACAGCTTTCGACGGATGGGTGTTGATGCGGACTTAAATGAGCGACGGAGTAGACCCAACATCTTGTAAGCTTTGGCTACAATGGTACTAGGTGGCTTTTTTTAACTTTATGCAAAATGCATAAATGCATAAGATAATAAGTAGATCTAGGTCTGGGCGTGACGTGCGTCGTCCAAAGTTTAAAAATAATGGCAACTCCCTTCTCTAGAAGACAGCTGCATGCACTGGGTTAGAGTCATTAACTCATTATTGAGTCTCCTATGCTTAGTTAATATGTTTTTATATAGATATCGATGATCTTGCTGAGATACTTCATTTACTAAAGAGGCACGGGTATTCTGGGACTAGCTATTATGATCTTGGTCTGTATTTGGGCCTGTTGCCTCGTACACTTGATGTTATTGAGAAAAATAACAAGGAAGACGTTAATAGCTGTCTAAGAGAGTGTTTGAAAGCATGGCTGCAACAAACTAATGATGTACACATAATGGGTGTTGATCCAACTTATCATTCCTTGATACAAGCATTGAGGAAGCTGGGAGAGAATGCTGTAGCTAATGGGATTGATAGAGAAAGTAAGGACTTACATGTAGTTTGTTAATATTATCTTAATATAGAGCATCCTGCTTGTGTTATCTTTACACAATATGAATCAAATGAATGTATTGTGGCTGCCCTTCCTTCTCTTGCTATACTTCTTTCTAAGGAGAAGATTATAGATGAAATGTTAGTGCCTAGTACTGGAAAAGTACTCCTTAAAGCAGTGAAAGAAGCTGTTTGTGCTGATTATCATAATCTGGAGAAGTTTGTCACTATTCTTATGAATTCAAATGCTCACTTAGTCACGGCAATAGCGGTTTCCATGCTAAAGGATTACAGTGAGTTTAATAATAATACACGACAATGTTAAAGGCCTTTCTACACTAGAACTTCTAATGCACATTGAACCAGTTTGAAACCAGTTCCTGATGTGAATTGGCTCCAATGCGCATTAAGCC
>NW_003553231.1:0-1881 GCF_000090795.2 Amphimedon queenslandica | reverse complement strand
CTGAGCTATCAGTATGCTTTGAACCTAATAAACAACAGAAAAATATCTCTGTTACCTCTTAAGATAGTGAATAGAATACCTTGTAGTGCAACAACTGAAAACAGAAGGCTAAACCGTATTGATTTTAATAGTTAGGATAAGAGGTAGAAACTAGAAAAATTGAAACCATAAGTTTTACTTTTTCTTGGAGACACACACAGCAAATCATGTTCATTTTGTTTGTTTGTTTGTTGTTGTTATAACTTGTATTCATTTTAGTTATTTTTGTTACAAATACTAGCTTATTATGAACTGTGAACAGGCAGAGCTTATCTTACCGCAAATGTTCTAATTATAAGTAACAAAACAAAACTACAGGTAAAATTGGAAAATTAATGGAAAAAAGCAAAGGGCCTCGAAAAGAGCTGTAAAAGATGTCCATGTGGAATGCAGTGTCTGCTGGCTTTCAAATAGTCCAAGAAAAGCTAGATAAAGCATTGGGAGAAGTAAAATAACACGCACACTTCACTCAAAATAAACTACATGTAATAATTAGGAAGGGGATGAGCAGAAAAGCACAGACACCTCCCACCCTGATGATGATAATGTGACCACTGACCAATCGTCAGAGGCTCCAAAAGGTGTCGATCTAGCAGCAGCACTAAAAGAGGCGGAGCAACAGAACCAGTTACTAAATTTAGAATATTCGCGCCTCCTGAGAGAGAAAGAGGTCGGTGACCCCGCCCACCATCGTAGTACATGTACATGTGTTTTTTTCTGTGTAGGAAGAGTTGTCAAAGCTACGGGAACAAAGTCAGTTGCCGAGTGATGTGACAAAATTACAAACACAGCTAATTGAAAAGGACAAAGAATTAAAAGTATACACAACAGATATATGTATACAGCACTGGTCAGTAATAAGTTGACACGTTTTGCGTTTAAGTTGCGTTTGAGTTTGCTATAGTTTATTGTTTTCATAGAAACATACTAGTTGTAAACTAACATTATCCATGCTCAGATGTTACCACAATCTCTGGCAAATGTAGCTTGTTTAAATTCAAACTTAATGTGGCTGCTTATCTGTATGTTATCACATTTTATTGCGTTCACCAAACTAGTTTACTCTAGTTCAGCGATCGTTCGTTTGTCAACTTATTGCTGACCAGTGCCGTACGTTGTACTCTTAGCTTATATTGTATGTTACTGTTATTTGTTGTTTTTGCAGGAGTTAAGTATTAAAGCGGAGTCAAAGTTTAATAAACTTAAAACTCAAGCGAAAACAAAGATATCATCGCTAACTGATGAGCTAGAAAAAGTGAAAGGAGAGCTATCAATGCAACAAGTAATAATAATAATAATAATAATAATAATAATGTAGTAATATTATTAGTATTAATATTATTGCTGATACCTTCTGATGTGTAGAGTTTTAATGTCTCCATGAGTTCAGAAGTTGCTGTAGACGAGACGATGAAAGAGAGAGTCTCAGAACTGAACGAAGAGTGCAGACTGGTGAGGGAAAGAATGGAAGAGAAGGAAAGGGACTGGAAAGAGAAATTAGAAAAGGAGAGGTAGAGGACTTCTCAGACAATAAAGGAAAATAAAGTAATGACATGTACATGTACATGTAATGCCTTTATAGTGGCTAATTTTGGATGTTTTAATTTGGCAAAGTGTTATACTGATAACAATAGTAATAGCATTATGCCAGTCACTAGTGGGAGTGATTATGAATGGCGCATTGCCACACTTTTGCCAAATGAAAACCAGCCAAAAAATACCTGAAATTTGGCAATTTGCTGAATTTTCTCCCTCCTATAACTTCTTAGTACATGCATAATATTACTTAATATATGTTTAGGAACATTATGATTTGGAGAAGGAGCAACTGAATGAAGAGAT
>NW_003553230.1:0-1881 GCF_000090795.2 Amphimedon queenslandica | reverse complement strand
TTGGCAATTATTCATGTCCCATTTCAATCCTGACAATCTATGTTCTTTTCATGCTTTGTGTCCATGCAGCCAGTGTATTATTCATTCATCACATCATTGATCATTAGTTTGTTTTGTTTTGTTTTTGTTTCAGGGGCCCAGTGTATTTACTGGGTTTCCTTCAGCTCACATAATTCATTACCCTCTGATTTACTGTTTTTTTTTTATTCCGTGCTGTAAAGTTTATTAATAATAATAATAATAATAATAATAATAATAATAATAAAAACGGCCGCCATCTTGAAAAATCAACCTCAATATAGGCTACCGCCTATATAATATTATACTGTGTTTACACTAGCTTCTTTAACTGAGCCAGCCCTGTTTAAAGTGGGCCAGCACAGTTTCATTTGATAATGTAAACAGTAACCAAACTGAGCTGAAGTGAGCTGGGCCAAACCAGACTAGCATGGTTAGTACAGCAGGGCTAGCTCAGCCTGGTTCAGCACAGTTTGGCCCACTTCTGTAGTGTAAACGCAGCATAAGAGTGCTTCGAGCGTAAGTACTAGTAGCACTAGAGAGTAGAGAGTGATTCCTAAGCCTAGATCAGAGTCTGTGTATCAATGCCTACTGCAGCCTTAGTCAAGCAGGTCCTTTCACTAGCTACTTTTGTGACACTTCTAGTGTCACTAGTAGCTGCTGGTACTTCTCTTAGTCTCCTTCAGGCTAACATTCCTGCTAAATCTGTATATGGGGAAGCATGCTTTTTTTTTGTTAATTATTCTCAAGCTATGTCACTCATTCAGCCACAGCCAGACCACCCAGATTTCAACTTTAATGTGCCCACTTGTAAGTTGAGTATAGCAAGTGCTACCATTGCTACAATATGTCTGGCTCTGCTAACTGCCATTGAGCTAATCAGTGTTTCATTTCAAATAAATGTCAAAACGTAAGTTAATTCAGTATTAGTTTATATGTAATTTTATAATATTTAATTCCATTTTAGGTTGATTGCTAACATTATTCAAGTTGGATTCTTTGTTGGTTCTATTTTGTTCCTATTCATACCATGGTTGTGGTTTCAGCTGGTTGGAGAAAGACTTGTGATACATTCAACATTATAACACAACAACCACAATATCATGAGTTGGTCTTTAAATGCCATGGAGAACAACCAAATTATGGTTTACGATATCGACCAAATGGTGGAGAATTCATAGGAGCTGCTGTAAGTCAATAAATAGGTGATAAAGCTATCACTAATATTCTGCCATGACATTTGAAAAACAACTGCCACCTGCTGATAATAAGACCACAGTTGACATACATACATACATCATATCTAACAGGCTAGGTAAGTAAAGAATCAACCAAGCTTGACAAATGACCTAATAAGAGCATAAGCGTAGAGCACCAAGTTTCTAAAGCTGGGTTCAGAATATTTGCGTTGCAACTGGAAGTGCCATATAACGCAATGGGTAAACGCAAGAATAGAACTCGGCTCTATTCTTGCGTTTATCATTGCATTATATGGCACTTCTGGTTGCAACGCAAATTTTCTGAACCCAGCTTAAGTGTTCTCAGGAGGTTTCTAAGTGATCCTGGGAGATATCTAATAGATTTCGAAACCTCGTATTCTGCATTGATTGGCTAGTTGAAATTTGGCATGATAGAAGTTGGTTATACACCATGGTATTGGTTTCTATGGCATTTATTAACCTCGCGACTGCATTGCTTGGTTAATAAATACCATAAAAACCTCTATCTCGGTGTATAACCTATACTTATTCTCCTGATAGGTATGTGCTGGTGTTGGTATTCTATTCACTATTGTAGCTCTTGGTCTCTTTATTGTGAAGCAGATAAAGTCAAAAGATGATTATAAACTTCTAAGTGTCCAAA
>NW_003553229.1:0-1881 GCF_000090795.2 Amphimedon queenslandica | reverse complement strand
AGTACATTCTGAAGTAATACTGGGCATGTCAATAACTTTTACCCATTTAGAGAAGGTGTCAACTACAACAGAGTATGTGTGACCACGATAAGGTCCTGAGTGGATACAAGACCATGGTTTGGATAGCCAAACGTATGGATTAAGTAGTGCTTTTGGAGGTCCTGACCGAACCGACTAGTTAACACACATAACTTGACTAGAGTCTCCACCTCAGAATTTATTCCTGGCCATATACTTCCTCTTCAGGAGGATCAGTATGCTTCCAACAAACAGACTGAGGAACAGGCTGAGCCTCTTGAAAATACATGTACTTCTCAGAGTCTGCAGTCTCTAAAATTTTCCATGCTATACTGTGTAAAGCTTCAGGTAACTTGCTTCATGCTTATGCCTTTTCTTTATTACACATTTTGTGAGTAAAATTGGTAAATGTACATCTAAATGTATTATGTACCATTTTTAGTAAAATTTCCATCCAATTTTTTTCTATACAAATCAATACAATACTTTATCTGCATGTACTTTGCCATTCTTTCAGTCCTATCTAAATATATACAAATACATGCACATTTAACTTAGAATCTATATTTTATGCCTTTTACATCTTCCACCAAACTAATTTTTAGCATGTTATAGTAAAAACTAAAACTATTTCGTCATGCATTACTTTAACATGGACTTCAACAGTCTCAGCATCAAGCTCAGCCATTTTTTCTGAAAGTAACAGAATTAAAATGTGCTAAAATATTCTCTATATACAGCCTACGTAGCACAATCTGAATGGTCAGCTGAAGTAACTGCCATTACAGTGCTACTACTTACAAAATCCCTGGAATTTGACAGTTAACTTATCTGTTCTTTTACTTCATTAAAGATGTTATTAATATTAATCAACTCCTTTAGAATTAGTTCTGTATCTAAACTTCCCTATGTAGTTCAAACTTCAAGCCTGAATATTTCTAATGTGATTATTTTTTGTTCTTGCAGGAGATATTGAACTCAATTTGAGACCAGTTCGTATGACTACAGGTACATGTACAATGTATATGATGTGCCTATGATAATTTAAACATAATGTCAAATTATTTTTTGTACTTCTTTAGATATACTGAAAGTGAAATCAGCAACTCTTACTGCTGCAATGTCTGCTGATCCTGTAAGAATATCAGATAAACTATATGCCGAAGAGCTCATACCACAACAAACCAAAAATGAAATTCATATAGCAGCAGATTCTATGTATACCAAAGCTAGCAAACTGATGAATGCTATTGAAGGACAATTGGCAGGTTTAGAAGGCTTGGATGATTCTCTTTATTCAAGACAGTATCTGATTAATTTTTGTAAAGTACTAATAAATCAACACTCAAGGAGCCCAGCGGATCTTGCAAAATCTATGTTAGATGAGCTAGGTCAGTGTATACTCCGTAAAAGTTATTTTTTATTGATCTCTGCAAATATACATGTACTTGTCAATTTTGCATGCACTAATAATTGTTGCAGCAATGTTTAGTGCCTAGATTTACAAAAGTTGTTATTTCTTATCCTTTTCTATTGTGATTGCATAGTACATACTGTACATGTACCATATATTCTGTAATCAACAAATCAATGTGCAAATAAACGCTGGATTAGGAATAAAATGTAACTATAAATATGAAAATCTAGCCTTATATTAGCATAGATGCCTTGTAGATACCTCCTTCAACTTATTGAAGTCACTTGCGTGAGGTCCCGGGTTAGAATCCGACTGTTGGCTCATGTTTTATTTTTCTAATTTTATTATTGATGTCCAAGCGTCAATTGAAGAAAAAGACTCCTGGGCAAGAGCACATCCTATCTAAATCTAACACGTCCCATCTAACTATATACAAATACATGCAT
>NW_003553228.1:0-1881 GCF_000090795.2 Amphimedon queenslandica | reverse complement strand
AGAGTGTACACGCCAAGTTAATGGGCTAAGATATGACAATCGGTACTGTTATCGCTACGTTTCACCTAACACCTATACCATCTCATATTATTATGCTGCTGCTGGTCATTGCATCAATACCTCAGTCTGTCAAAATGGACAGATACAATTACTTGATACTAATGCTGTATTGCTGTGTGTAAATGGAGAGTGGCATGCATTATGTAGTACAGCATGGTCCTCTACTCAAGCACAAGTTGTATGTAGACAATTAGGAAAGGATACAAAAGGTAAGATACTCATTAATGTTGATAATGCATTCAAACATTATTGTAGGAGCTATGGCAGTGAATGTTTCAGTAGCTACTGATACTATGTCAGTAATACCAATACCAGTTAACTTTGACTGTCTTGGAAATGAAATGTTTTTATATAATTGTTCAGATAGTGGCTCAATTTCTTGTGATGATGCATCTTCTCAAACTACAGTTGTTGCTGGTGCTATATGTGAAGGTAAAGTTTGACTGTATTATCATTTGGTAGTAGCTATTCTATTTATAGATTTGCCTGGTCCTCCTTCAAATCTTACTGTCAATAGCCAACAGTCAGATATTACATTACATTGGGAATACACTGATGATGCTAATAATGTGTCTAATTTTAGTGTTTACTGTAAACATGACAAGACTGTTAATCCTCAACTGCACTTGAATATCAAAACTGAGCTAAGCTTGCTGACAAAGAACAACAGTGCAACACTGATTGGTTTATTAGCCAATACTGTGTACACATGCTGTGTGTCTGCTGTATTCCCTTATATGGAGACTGAATCAACATGCATTAATGTAATAAAAGGTCAGTTCTGTAATTTTAATTTAAAATATTTCATATTTGCAGGGTATCAAGAAGCTGGTTCTAGCAATTCTTCTACATTATCATCTATTCCTGCTGGTAACTTAAAGAGCATAAAATTAATGGTCTCATTATTGTGTATTTTATTGCAGCTACTGCAACTGTAGCATCATCATCATCAATTCATTGGTATCATCATCAGTGCAGTGTTTGTTATCTTATTATTGATTATCAAAATTGTCATTACAAGAAGAAGTAAAGACAAACAATTTAAACCCAACAAAAGGTACAATCAAATACTTTATTTCATATTATGGTATTACTAATAAAGGTCATCATTACAAAGTGATAATGTAAATGTCACATCCACTGTTTATCATCAGTCAAGAGGTCAGACTCAGAATATTGGGATTTATTCTGATCTGTCACAAAATCAATTTGAGCCATTTTCCAATAGGAGGGATCCTGCAGTTCCTGGTGCTAATGATTATGAGAGTCCTGTTGATGTGAATATAATAACTGTTAATAATGATCCAGTTTATTCACTGGCTGAAACTGAGGAAGAAACTGGTAACTATGACAAGTTACAAAGGAATTAACTTCGTCATGAAAATATCAATAATCATTTTATATTTCATCAACTATTTTATAATTTTGTTGCTATTATAATGCATAGCTAATACAAATGGTATAAATTAAGTTTGTGTTGCACCCATGAAAGTTCTTGGTCTGGTTACAAATTAACAGATAGTGAATGCACATAGACATAGATCTATAAGCATTATAATGTAAAAATTGTGCTACAACATGTACCTTTATGCAATATAATGTACTGGAGGTGCTTTTGGTACATAATAACACAACACAATACAACATGTAATGGAGACCCATTCAATTTCAGTACTTTAATAAAGACTGTTTCTGATATACATGTACACAAAAGCTCCAAGTACATGTACCTGCTTCTGTGAACATAAACATACATGTACATGTATGTACAAACAACATGTATTGTTTTATACATTAATGATGATCAATGATACATTTATG
>NW_003553227.1:0-1881 GCF_000090795.2 Amphimedon queenslandica | reverse complement strand
GCAGTATTAGAGCACTCAATATTATTGCGAAGTTTTTCGTAGACATTTTGAGCTATACGATCAGCCCATTCATTTGTATTACTACTACTGATAGCACTAGTTGCAGTATTACCACTATCAGTATTATTAGCAGTGGAAAAATAATTATCATACGCAACCCATCCAGCAGAGCCAAGTAATATTATTAATAATATCAATATGAGACAGAGCAATACTGTTATGCACAGTAGTGGTTTACTCCAAGATGACTGCCTTTGTTTAGTAGGTAGAAGAGATTCGTGACTTTTCAATTCTTCTTTCTTACTCATGTCTCCAAGTTCAAAGGCTCCCTTCTCCTTCTCATTCATCCTTGTTGACATGTAGTCATCGGCTGATTCAAGGAACTGTTCTAAGTGTTCAGCCATATTACAAGTACAAAAGAGCTTTCTACTCTCCACTAATGGTACCTTTTCTTTATATAGAGACACAAGTTAGTCACAAACAAAGAGATATTGACTTTCTATAGCTGTGGTGAAAGCAACAGTGCGCTGATTTAAAAGCACTTCAAAATAAATAAAGAAACTGGACAGTCAGCCTAAAGTTTCAATACTTGTTTGCTAGCTGTTGACACTTATACTAAACCTTTGTTTTCTTTAAGTATGTTTACTGTGCAGTATTTTTTTACTAAATATATTACATGTTTATTTTACTTTATAGTTTCATGACTTATAATCTACAGTCTACAAAAATGGTTCAAAATGGCCATGAGAGCAGCCCATGTCTCTTAAATTCCTGTGACCCGCACCGACTTTACTAACTGTTATTGTACATTAGTACCATAATCATGAGTATTGCCAAATACTCCAATTATATCATACGAAAGTTAGTACATGTAAATACATTATATTTTGGAGCAAATAAAATTTGTAAAAATCCACACTTAATTGAAATCCATTCAAACTTTTCTTCTCCTAGCTGCAGTGGATGCAATTGTATTTGCAGATCTGAGCATGCGCAGCTCAAATTAAATTTGCTCCAAAAGTGGGCCCATGAAATTTTCAAGTGTTTAAAATTTTGTGTTTTCAATAAAATGTGCTCAAAAATTAATATTCATGTGAGCTAATTTTTATATTCTGGCCATAGTCTACAATAAATGGCAGAAAAGATGGTTTAAATTTCGTGGATTTAAATTAAGAACAGAAACAACAAAAATTAACACGCCACAAAAATTACCACATATATGATATCAACAAAAATGGCCGTAAAACATTCTAATGTTCATAACAATGCTGCTACCCTCTAAGTTCACATTGCTACAGTACATGTAGTCATGTACAGTGTGAATACATGACTTATGATCCTTACCATTATTATTAATAAATTGAACTCGTCTCTCTCTCTTCTCAATCAGCATTGGGGGCAGCACAGCATGTGTTAGCTGCCATCTACCTTTAGCCTAAAATAAAGAAAGAACAATCGTGATCTATCCTCATTGCTTAATCTATATATTCCTTTATGACTACCGTATGTATTTCTTTAATATAAATAATAATAATAATAATAATAAATAAATAATAATGGCAAAAATTTAAAAATAAATACATAATGTACATTGTACATGTGTAATTAGCTAAACCACACCCACCTCGTCCTGCTCATATAATTCATATGCTAACTGATTCAGTTCAGCTTCACTTCTCACTACACCAAATGACCTCACGCCAACTCTGAGAGAGAAATAAAAACAGATTATTTATATACAGTAATAGATGCATTTGTACATGTATGTACAGTCAGGGTTTCCCACAAAGCATGCTAAGTGAGTTAAACAGCATGAGCTTCATGAGCTGACAAGCACTACAATACAGTACATGGCATTCGGAGCAAGTTTAAAAATTCATA
>NW_003553226.1:0-1881 GCF_000090795.2 Amphimedon queenslandica | reverse complement strand
GTGTTAATAAATTGTTTTAGTCAAGATGCATTCATGCTAAAAGAGCCTACATACATATGGTAGAATTATTATTTTAGTTTAGTCAAGTTTTATTTTTGAAACTGCTAATCATTAATGTTCATGGTACATAAGTAATGCATGTGTACACAAAATTTCCAAAATAGTGCACTGCCAAAATAAAGCACTATATGGTAGAACATAAGCTTAAACTACTAAATCTAAAATTTTATGCTAAAAAATGACAGAAAATTGTCCAAATTAAAAAAACATGTCACTTTTTAAAAGCTCAAAATTGCTTCTGTAACTCTGTACAAAAATAAAATAAAATCTACATTCCAGCCTTTGCTTATGAGTCTTTGTATATTCAATAGGTATTGCCCTCTGATCCATTCTGGGTACCCTCTACTGAAATGGAATTAGAACATTATGGAGAGAAAGCAGACACTGAGAGTCAAGCAAGAATATACATAAACTCAGTGAGGAAAAGGAAAGGACTGGCAGTGGATGAGAAGATTGTTGAACATGCAGAAAAGCAAAGAACATTAAAAAGAAACAAGTAATACATTTAGGAGGAGACAGGCTATATTTTATTATGATATTGAATTAAATGCATTAATTTATCAATTTTGAGTATTCTGTTTTATTCATGCACATGTGGCAACGTACTATCAGTAGATCTATTGTAATATTGGTTTTGTCAAGTTGCTTACCAATAAATAGCCTCACTATTGCCAGTACTCACCATTTCATTTACACAGGTTACTGTACAGCAGTTTTTTCAAGGATACATTTTCCAAATTACATGTACATGGATTTTTTAGATTTCAAAAGTACAATATTAAAAAATATACATTTATAATTTTTATTTAGGCATCTCAACTCCATGTCTATATAATTTATAATCATTTAATTGTAACAAGTTAAAATAGGATTGGTGATATGTTGGTATATAGTGGTTGGGTATGGTGTAGTGGAAGTTTAAGAATTGTTGATGTATTGTTATGAGGTATTGCAATGGGTATGAGGTTGGTACATGTACATTACAATGGTGTGATAGTGATATACTTTACAGTCATGCACTCAATGACTATTCACTGTGTGACACATCTTGCCTTCTCTTGAATCTCACACTTCATATCATTTCTTAGAAATCTGACCAATTGATCATGATGTTTCTTTAGTGCATAATGTAATGGAGTCTCCCCCTTTTTATTAAAAGAGTATATTAGACTATTCACTGATTCTGGATACTGACTGGTGATATACTTGATGAAATGAGTGTGACCTCTTGATGATGAATAATGAATAACATTTGAACCATTGTTATCAGTTAGGCTCAGACTACACTTGTAATCTTTCATGTATAATTCTAGTAGTAAAATATCACCAGATTGAGCAGCATAATGAATTGGTAGCATACCATTACTGTCAGCTTGATGAGGATCTAACTGATAGGTAGTTATTAATTCTTTAACAAGAGATAAGTTAAGAGACACTGAGGCATAATGTAAAGCAGTGAGGCCATTCTCATTAACTGCTTTAGGAGACAAACCTTGTTCAGTAATAAGATACCGAACTAAATCAGAGTTACCACTCCATGCAGCATGATGTACTAATGTGTGTCCTTCATTATCTCTTTTATTAATATCACAATGCTGTACCTCAATGAGATATTGAGTTGTATCAATTTGACCGTGACGACAAGAATGATGAAGACATGTCATACCATCATTATCAGTGATTTTAGGATCACTGTTATGATTATTAATAAGATATTTAACACAGTTAATACTACCTGACTGGCAGGAGTAGACTAATGGCGTACAACCAGCAGTATCAGTATCGTTAGCATTGAGATTATAATGAGATATGATATAGCTT
>NW_003553225.1:0-1881 GCF_000090795.2 Amphimedon queenslandica | reverse complement strand
TCCTTTGATCTTGATGAGGTGGGTGTGGTTCATTCTATTATTATTATTGATTGTTAGTTTATAGTTTCAAGATCACACTTTTGGACAGCTTGTGGGTGACGCTAGAAGTTTTTATTCATTTGAAATGTTCTTAGAAACTCGTAAAGAAAACGAAACCTTCAAGAAATACAATAAAGGAGGTGGGTGTGGTTTGTCCCATGATGACAACTCATAATTGTGTGATGGTGTTATAGCATAGATATGAGAGTAAATGAAAGGGATTGGAAACTATCATTCCTGACCGGCGATGTGGTTTTCGTCACCCCTGGTTATCTGGTTGGCAACGTCCGTGTTTATCTGCATTCCCCATCTCCTCCACAGTAGTTGTTGTGCAGAAAGGATCTCGAAGGAATATTGTGCAACTATTAGATAGCGCTTGCTTATGATATATCTTCTGTTCCACATAGAAAGTTTATGGCTACCTATAGCAAGGCTTTTGTTTCAATTGAGCTATTTTTCGACCAGTTATGGGTACACAAAGTCGGCATCTTTTTTGACACTTTTTCGCCTCTACAGCTTTCATGCTTTTGCTATTCTAGCAGTACCTCATATCATTCCATAGGTAATTGAAAGTTCTTTTATAGGTATTTTTCGACCAGTTATAGGTACACAAAGTCGGCATCTTTTTTGACACTTTTTCGCCTCTACAGCTTTCATGCTTTTGCTATTCTAGCAGTACCTCATATCATTCCATAGGTAATTGAAAGTTCTTTTATATTCTGACAAGCTTTTTAGAGTTTAGCTACAAATGTCTTCATTAGAGGGAGAAAACAGCAATTTTATGAGTAAAAGCGCTATAACACTCAAAATATTAATTTAAATATACCAAATAAATAATAATTAACAGTGCAAAACATTGAACTCCTTGATTGTCGAGTTTCTTTTTCATCAGAGCACTCTTCTTGGAGATATTCTAATTTTAATGGAAAAAATCAAGAATTTTGTGGTCAAAAGGTAACAAACCACCTAGTCAGCAATTTTTTTGCCTAGCAACAATACAATCAAATGGGATTATTGCTACGCCCACGCGGAAGTTTCCAATCCCTTTCATTTACTCTATTATTTATGGTTATAGGCATGAAATTAAAGATAATTGTGATTGATCTATCAATTGGTGAAGTGGCGGCACCAGCTGAACCAATAAGAGCAGAACAAGGTTGGACTGTTGGAGAATTAAAGCAATATATAGGAGAAGTAGGGACACAAACAACCATATTTGTTTACTTCTTTTTGTTCTTTCATTCTTCTCAGATATTCAATCTTGATCCTTCATGTATGAGGCTGGTCCTTGAGGTGTATAATGATGGTAGACATTTACCAAATGATGCTAGCTCACTAAAAGGAGAAGGACTCTACAGGAAGCACACAGTAAGACTATTATTATTATTTTAATTTTTACAATATGTACATGTACATTTACTTCTTCATTCTCTCTTGTAGCTATTTGCTGCCTCTGATTCTGAAGATTATGAGAGACAATACAAAGAGAGTTCCATATACAGACACGTTGAAGCTCACGTCAACTCGATACTACTAAACATTACAATGCCTCCTCTACAGGAACCCACACCAGCCCTTCAGCCTGAAGCCCTTCCCAATCAACAGCATTGTACAATTCCTACATACTTCAAACTTGGAGGTAATATTAATGCATAGATTTTATAACTACATAACATGGATTGGAAACTGATCACGTGATCCCATTCAAATCAATGTAAGTGGGCGCGGACAGACTTTGTAATCATCTTTCTCTTAATCTCCTTCGGCTGGCTTTGTTGAAATGGCCAAGAGAACTGCCTGATTATATGTAGCTGGAAGCAAACTTCAAGCCAATTATATAGC
>NW_003553224.1:0-1882 GCF_000090795.2 Amphimedon queenslandica | reverse complement strand
TGGAGAGAGAGAGAGAGAGAGATATGACATACATGAACATGTATCTGTATATATAAATTGAAAAATAACATAAAATCATGCCCATACATGTACATGCATAAGTAGTATAAACATTATAAGCTCTTTGAAACTTACACATGCATATATTCTTGGCTTATACACATTGATGGACATGTACATGAGTGTATATGTACATGTACATCCTGTATATATACATACATATGTACTTACGTCTGATTTATAAAGATCAACTTTATTAGTAAACTCATATCCAACTTGATACAGAGCATCAGTGGACCAATCACCGAACCAGTTTAACACACAACAATTGAATAAAGCAGGAGAGGTAGCAGCTTTGTCTTTAAGACCCTCAGAGGAAGGATTCATAGTGAATACCACGTGAAGGTTTCTCATTATCTGATGAGTGAACCATTTGTAGAGCTCTTCAGAGGAATGAAGCATCAGTCCTTCCTTTTGAGACCCCTCCTTGCACTGGGTCATGAGGGTTGTGAATTTATCGGCTTTGAATAATCCAGGAACCTGCAAGGGGGAATTAGAATTATATTAGAATTACATGTACATATGTATGTACATGTACAAGGGTTCTAAATTTTACGAGTCAATGGATAGGAAATAGAAGCCATACAATTGCTAGAAAGAATATTTAAAGTTTAAATTTAAATACAGGTAGAAATACTACATGTATATGTATGTACATGCACATATGAAGATCTCTCTCTTCTCTTACCTCTCCATCGACCAGTAGTCTGTTCATTCTTTCCAAGAATCCTGAATCGAGGACATTAGACTCATCCATTATGAATAAAATCTTCTCATTGCGACAGCCAGACCGTCTTAGCACTGTATGTAGATTATCATCAAAACCATCAGGAGTGTATTTATTATGAACCTAGGAGAAAGACAAAAAAGAAAGCTCTTTTTATATCGCTCTCTTTCCCTCTCTCCATTATTACTTTTATTTGAAACACAGATACATGTAGTCCGTTGATCCAAGCCACAGACCTAGACAGTATAGTCTTACCAGCTCCACTGAGACTCTAAAAGTGGCAGAGTCAATAAGGGGTGGGGTCAGTATTAGACCACACCTACCTGATGCTGTTTGAAGATCCTGTCAATACGAAGGACATGATCAAGGACTTCGTTAAAGAGAACAAGAAGAAAGTCTAGCTCTTCCTCATAAAAAACCTTTAATCTGGCCTGTACATAATCACGTAATTCTTCCTGATCTACTCAGGGGCGTATCTAGGAATTAAAGGTGGAGGGTGCTGAGGGCGCGCGAAGTGCGCCGCAATTTTGACCACACCCACTTTTACGGCAGTAAAACGGCCTCTTTATGCATTTTCGTCAATTACGGGTGGGGCCAAGATCATTTCAAGCATACTGCTATGTTACTGGTACTTCTGATTGCTCCTTAAAGCACTGGAAACTGCTGAAATCATGATCAGGGGGCTAAATAACTTTGTTAAGAGGCTTGGTAGTGATGCAAGAGTCCAGGACTTTAGTAATTTTTTCTGAGCCCAGCCCTGAGGGGGGTGCTCAAGCCCCCTCAGCCCCCCCCCTAAACATGCCTCTGCTACTGGTAGATAATCCTATAAGAATGAAAGGTGAATATATACATGTACATGTAAGTATTAAAATGTACATATATAAACCTAAACAAATTTCAGAAGAATTTATGGCGTATAGCAAGATGTATTTATGGCTCAAATTTTTAGTAAATTTTCCATAAAATAATAACTTTGAAGACTTAAAAACTTTACAATATTCTAATTTTTAGTCATATTTGATTAGTTTTTACGATTTAGCTCCATGATTAGAAATGTTGGGCAAAAAGTTTGTTGCTATATGGCAGGCCATACTA
>NW_003553223.1:0-1882 GCF_000090795.2 Amphimedon queenslandica | reverse complement strand
GGTATCAGGTTCCGCCTGTACAGTAACATTAGCATAGGCCACACCTACTGCTCCATCACCATCAGTCACTCTCAACCTATTAAATATTAATTAATTTAATTAATCTATTTGTTTACTTAAAAACGTATTTTCCAACATTGAGGTGTTTCAGTGTTAGTAAAGGTTGGGTCCAATAATCCCGGTTCCCTGAGACCCCCTGTAGGGGGCCACTGATTAAATCCCACTGGTAGAACAGGGTCTCTCCCTTGGGTCCATCGTCACTTGTTTCTATGGTAATACCATGAAAACAGACCACACCCATTAGTACATACTTGAGGCGTCTAGTATTAGTTTATCAGAGGGTTTTATAGTGATGTTAGTACTGGGGGATATGATAACAATAGGAGCCTTGTTGACATGGGGCTCTAAATAGAATATATTATTATTATTGTTGTTATTGTTATTATTGTTATTTTATAGTTATATCTTACCTGGTCTAACTGTAATGTTAACAAAATCTCTTCCGTAGTTTCCTTCATCATCATAAACTAATACTTCAAGACCATATTTACCAGCAACCAACTGTAGAATAGAGAATACAACTAATTTAGCATATTAAATTGAATTTTTTCGTGTAGGTGTATCAGTGATATGTCAACTATCACAATGTGTCATTATTATAGGCTAGAGGTGTCTGAATGTCACTCCACTAGGGCTGCTATTGCTATTAATACCATATTAGTTAAAGCTAGTATATTATGTTTAAAATGTAAAGGTGACCCTGCAGCAAAATGGCATCAAGCAAGCCACCTAGAATGTTCCCTGTTGCTTTAGGTTAGTTTATTTTATTTCTCTTAGTGTGTGTTTACTTTATCATTAGATATTAGCAAATTAAATGAGATTATGGAGATTTTGAAGCAATACAACTTTTCTGAAGCAAAATGGTTCGAGTTTGGGTTAAAACTTGGTCTCCTTTATCCTACACTGGAAGCTATTGATGCTAATCATAGAGGAAATACTTCACGTTGTCTCATGGAGTGTTTATCCAAGTGGCTGAGTAAAGCTGATAAAAATGTGTATCCTCCTACTTGGCAGACATTGGCTAGTGCTCTTAGAAAGTTAGAAGCAAAAGTAGTGGCTGAAAATATTGAGAAAACAAGTAAAGTCAATTCTAATTCAATATAATGTATTGTAATACTCCTTTCCCAGTGGTTAGCCAGCTACTACAGCATTACAGTAGTAGAATATCTGGAGCAACACTCTCTGAAGAATCAGTTGATCTGTTACATACAGAAGGACTGATATCTGAAGAGACATTGAGGGAAGTGAAGAGTTGTGGATACACACTAACAGATGATGCAATGAGAGAAATATACACAGCAGTAGCTTATGATCATAACAAATTGAAATCATTTGCTAGCATATTATTAAGATCAACAGGCACTGTTAGCATCGCCAATGACTTATTGAGAGAATATGGTAAGAAACAAAAATTATGATACACGTTAATTGAGCTACGCTCTTTTTAAGAGGACATTTTTAATGGGATGGAGAGTTCCCATGGTGATGAACACAATGCATCAAATATCATTACACCAAATTCAAGTAGTTATAATAAAAACAAAAATAATTTATTATTTTTGCATCTACATAGTTGAAAAATCAAGTGTCAGAATTACAGGTATCTTTAATAGCTCTAAAAGAATGATTTTAAAATTTACTTGTTACAGAATTCGAGTTTCAAATTTCAGAGGAGTATACTTATCAATTTGACAAAATGAGAGGCAATTTTGGAACTTTTTATTTCAAAGTCACTCGATTGGTATCTCACACCATCAGAGTGAACCAACTTGAAGATTTCATAGAATTTCTTGATGATTGCTATCCTGAGCTAGGTCCTAAC